>NC_053389.1:693728785-694026046 GCF_905171765.1 Bufo bufo
CATGCCACAGCTAACTGCTCCACCACCTGATACGGAACGTGTTAGCAGGAGGCAGCATTTCACTAACATCGTGGAACAGTACGTGTGCACACCCCTCCACGTACTGACTGATGGTTCGGCCCCATTCAACTTCTGGGTCTCCAAATTGTCCACGTGGATAGAGCTAGCCTTTTATGCCTTGGAGGATCTAGCCTCCCCGGCGGACAGCGTTTTATCTGAACGTGTATTCAGCACGGCAAGGGGCGTCATTACAGACAAACGCAGCCACCTATCCACAGCCAATGTGGACAAGCTGACGTTCATAAAAATGAACCAGGCATAAATCCTACAGGACCTGTCTATCCCTTGTGCAGATTAGACATTTTTAACTACCTCTTATTAACAATATATTCTTGTACTCCACGTCAATTCATTCAATCCTCTTTTTTTAATTTTACCATTATATTGCGGGGCAACCCAAAGTTGAATGAACCTCTCCTCTGTCTGGGTGCCGGGGCCTAAATATCTGACAGTGGCCTGTTCCAGTGGTGGGTGACATGAAGCCTGATTCTCTGCAATGGGACCTCTCTCCTCTGTCTGGGTGCAGGGGCCTAAATATCTGACAGTGGCCTGTTCCAGTGGTCGGTGACATGAAGCCTGATTCTCTGCAATGGGACCTCTCTCCTCTGTCTGGGTGCCGGGGCCTAAATATTTGACAATGGCCTGTTCCAGTGGTGGGTGACATGAAGCCTGATTCTCTGCTATGACATGAAGCCTGATTCTCTGCTATGGGACCTCTCTCCTCTGTCTGGGTGCCGGGGCCTAAATATCTGACAGTGGCCTGTTCCAGTGGAGGGTGACAAGAAGCCTGATTCTCTGCTATGGGACCTCTCTCCTCTGTCTGGGTGCCGGGGCCTAAATATCTGCCAGTAGCCTGTTCCAGTGGTGGATGACATGAAGCCTGATTCTCTGCAATGGGACCTCTCTCCTCTGTCTGGGTGCCGGGGCATAAATATCTGACAGTGGCCTGTTCCAGTGGTGGGTGACGTGAAGCCTGATTCTCTGCTATGACATGAAGCCTGATTCTCTGCTATGGGACCTCTCTCCTCTGTCTAGGTGCCGGGGCCTAAATATCTGACAGTGGCCTGTTCCAGTGGTGGGTGACATGAAGCCTGATTCTCTGCAATGGGACCTATCTCCTCTGTCTCGGTGCCGGGGCCTAAATATCTGACAGTGGCCTGTTCCAGTGGTGGGTGACATGAAGCCTTATTCTCTGCTATGGAACCTCTCTCCAATTGATATTGGTTATTTATTTTATTTTATTTTTTATATATTTTTATTCATTTCCCTATCCACATTTGTTTGCATGGGATTTACCTACATTTTGCTGCCTTTTGCAGCCCTCTAGCCTTTTCCTGGGCTGTTTTACAACCTTTTTAGTGCCGAAAAGTTTGCCACGCGCCCCCTTCTTTACTTGGAACCTTCTGCTTCAATAATTTGTCCCATATTTCTGCTCGATCACATTAAATTTTATCCATTGACCTCACTTGGATGTAGTATCCCTTTCTCAGGCTCCCTCTCCGTCATGGAACCCAGATTCCCCGTTATCCGAGATCACCATGGTAGGCGCATTAAAGAACAATAAAAGTTGATAGGGAAGATATCCAATTGGATCAAGGTCGTCACGGGAACGTGCAACATGGTTGAGCAGTATTTGTGCACACGCCTACATGTACTGACTGATTGGTCTGCCCCTGTCAAGTCTTGCCCTGTGAATTTGCGGAGATCTCTCAGATTGGCTGCGCATGTCTGACTTCTTTGTTTGTTTTGATTTGGGTTTGAGCTGGATCCACCTTTCCTCTGGTGTACTGTGTTTCATTGTTCATTGTTAGTGAGGCTATTTATCCCTCCTTCCCCTAGTGGCCTGTGCGGGTTATAGTTTTTTCCTGTGAGCTCTGGATGTGTGGTGGATCGTCTGGTCCAGCTCTGCTCAAGATAAGTCCTCTTCTTCATTTCCCTTTGTGTGTTTTATCTAGGCCTCTAGGGAGACGCTTGCTTCCTCCTGGTTTGAAGAAGCAGGTTGCCTCTTAACTTTACCCTGCTGCTTAGGGTTTGCCCAGGGTGTTTAGGTTTAGGCACGAGGGCATGTGCAAATCCACCCTAAGGGGATGCACATGGACGCAGCAATTTAGGGAAAGCTTTTAGGGATCGCTAGGAGGTGACCCTTTTCTCCCTAGCTGTTGGACCTAGTCGTTTGTTCTGTTTGTCTGTGTGTTTGGCTATTTTTGCGCTTACCTACCTATCGTGACATTATAACCCGCCTAAAAAATTGTCATATCCCTGCTATTTGCGAAATGGAGGCTATGGATGCCTTTATTGATCGCATACAGGGATTATCGCTGGAAGTTCCTGATCTCGCAGTTCTGTTGCACGGTGTCAGAATGCTCTGGCGTCTGGCGCCGTTGGAGGAAATCAGGTCTACTTAGAGCCTAAAGTCGCTCTCCCTGATAGGTTCTCAGTGGGTGGTGATTACTTTATTCAGTTCAGGGAGTCCTGCAGGTTGTATTTTCGTCTGCGGCTGATGTCATCTGGTGACAAGAATCAAAGAGTGGGGATCATTATATCTCTGCTCAAAGGGGACGCACAGTTTCTCTGCCGACCGGTTCACTATCCCTTTGGTCGGTAGATTAATTTTTTAGAGCCTTGGGCTTGATTTATGATGACCCAGACCGGGTCTCTATGGCTGAATCTATGCTGCTCAGTTTGTTACAGGGAGAACGTACTGCGGAGTCGTATTGTGCAGAATTTAGAAGATGGGCAACTGACTCGGGGTGAAATAATCCTGCACTCCGGATTCAGTTTGTCAGGGGCTATCTGAGAGGTTGAAAGATGCCCTTGCTTTTCATGAGTATCCCGATTCATTGGAGACAGCCATGTCTTTGGCAGTGCGGCTTGATAGACGTCTTAGAGAAAGATATAAGATTCCTCTAGAGCGGGGGGTCCCGTCTGTAAGTGGATCCGATCCACCTAGTCCCCGGGGTAAGGAGGAGCCTATGCAGTTGGGCCAGGTTTACTTTCGCTCAGGTAATAGGGATTTTAGGAAGCTGAATAGGCTATGTTACTTCTGTGGAAAAGAAGGAAATTTTGGTTGTGCATGTCCTTTTGTTAAACCTCAAAGTGGTAATGAAAAACTACGGAGGTATACACATAAAGAGAAAAAAAAAGGTTTCCCTGACTCTTGGTAGTGTGAATGGGGAGTCTGAGCAAGCAAATATGCAATCTCCCTGCAATTCCCGTTTTCTCCTGCCTGCCATAGTGGTGCTAGACTCAGGAAATTTAGATTTTGTGGTATTTGTTGACAGTGGTTTTAGAACTAGCACTTTAGATAAAGAGATACCAGTGTTTGCTGTTGATTCCTCCCCTCTCTCACAAAAGAGTAATACTCATATAGTTCATGACAGTTAAGGGTGGGTGATTCACATGTTGTGTCCATTTCTTGTTTTGTTATGAAGGGCTTGCCTGCTCCCATGGTTCTAGGTTTACCGTGGTTGATAAAGCATAACCCTACTATTAACTGGCAAACAAGACAAATCAGTAGCTGGAGTGAATTTTATTCGGACAACTGTCTTTGTGCTACTATCTCAGGGGTGTCAACTACGGTCTCACCTCAGTTTCTCTCTGATTTTGCAGACGTATTCTCGGAGGGTGGAGCTCTTGAGCTGCCTCCCCATCGAGAATATGATTGTCCGGTCAATCTCATCCCTGGAGCTAAACTTCCAAAATCTCGACTATACAACCTTTCCCAACCCAAAAGAGAAGCTTTGCGGAAATATATTGCAGAGAGTTTGGCAAAAGGACATATTAGGCCATCTAAGTCCCCTGTAACCACCGGATTCTTTTTTGTAAAAAAGAAAGACAGATCACTTAGACTGTGTTTAGATTTCTGGGAATTAAATCTCATTACGGTCCGTGATCCATATCCCCTTCCTTTGATTTCTGATCTATTTGATCAAATTGTCGGAGACAAGGTGTTCTCCAAGTTGAATTTAAGAGGAGCTTATAATCTGATCAGAATTAAGGAAGGAGATGAGTGGAAAATGGCCTTCAATACATCCGAAGGTCATTTCGAGAATCTTGTCATGCCCTTTGGTTTAACTAATGCACCAGCGGTCTTTCAGCGATTTGTCAATGATATTTTCCATCAATTAGTGGGAAATTTCATTGTTATTTACCTTGATGATATACTAATTTACTCACCCTATTTAGAGATCCATCAGGATCATGTGAGACAGGTATTGTTGATCCTTCGGGAGAATAAATTAAATGCAAAATTGGAAAAATGTGTATTTGCTGTCCAGGAGCTACCGTTTTTAGGATACCTGCTTTCTGACTCTGGTTTTCGTATGGACCCCGAAAAGGTCCAGGCGGTACTGAAATGGGACCGACCTGAGAATCAGAAAGCTCTGATGCGGTTTTTGGGTTTTACCAATTACTACAGAAAATGAATCTTGAATTATTCCACTGTAAAACCTTTGACAGATATGACAAAAAAAGGCGCTGACTTTTTTGTCTGGTCATATGAGGCATTATCAGGGCCGTCTTTAACAAGGGGCAAAAGGGGCAGCTGTCCCGGGCCCAGTTGCTCCTGGGGGGCCCAAGGCAGCTTCCTCTTGAGCCCTGCTAGCCACTGCCCTGGGTGTCAGGCTGTCAGCTACACAGGGGGGTGCTGCCATGCCTGCCGGCACTCCAGGCCGCGAACTGTGAGAGCTGTGATTCTCTTAGGAGATGGGACCTTAGATGACATCATCACCATATGACCAGTAACCTAGCAATATTACTGGTCACATGGCTATGAGGTCATCAAAGGTCCTTTCTACCAGGAGTGTTGCTGCAGGAGAAGTTTGCCTTAACTGTGGAGCTTTTTTTGTGAAGATTACATTAGGAAAAGGTGACAGGGGCTGTTATGCTAATATACTGTGAGCTACTGTATACTGTGGGGTGCTGTATACTGTGGGGTGCTGTATACTGTGGGGTACTGTATACTGTAGGGTACTGTATACTGTGAGGTGCTATACTGCTCTACTGCATACTATGGGGTGCTGTATACTGTGGGGTGCTGTCTACTGTGGGGGGGCTTTATACTGTGGGGTGCTGTATACTGTGGGGTGCTGTATACTGTAGGGTGTTATACTGCTCTACTGTATAATGTGGGTGGCTGTATACTGTGCGGGGCTGTATATTGTACACTGCTCAAAAAAATAAAGGGAACACTTAAACAACACAATGTAACTCCAAGTCAATCACACTTCTGTGAAATCAAACTGTCCATTTAGGAAGCAACACTGAGTGACAATCAATTTCACATGCTGTTGGGCAAATGGGATAGACAACAGGTGGAAATTATAGGTAGAGTTGAGCGAACACCTGGATGTTCGGGTTCGAGAAGTTCGGCCAAACTTCCCGGAAATGTTCGGGTTCGGGATCCGAACTCGACCCGAACTACGCCCAGAACCCGAACCCCATTGAAGTCAATGGGGACCCGAACTTTTCAGCACTAAAAAGGCTGTAAAATAGCTCAGGAAAGGGCTAGAGGGCTGCAAAAGGTAGCAAAATGTAGGTAAATCCCCTGCAAACAAATGTGGATAGGGAAATGAATTAATATAAAAATAAAATCAATTAAAATTAACCAATATCAAATGGAGAGAGGTCTCATGGCAGAGAATCAGGCTTCATGTCATAGCAGAGAATCAGGCTTCACGTCACGCACCACTGGAACAGGCCACTGTCAGATATTTTAAGGCCCCGTCACCCAGACAGAGGAGAGAGGTCCCATAGCAGAGAATCAGGCTTCATGTCATAGCAGAGAATCAGGCTTCATGTCACCCAACACTGGAACAGGCCATTGTCAGATATTTAGGCCCCGGCACCCAGACAGAGGAGAGAGGTCCCTTGCAGAGAATCAGGCTTCATGGCATAGCAGAGAATCATGCTTCATGTCACCCAACACTGGAACAGGCCACTGTCAGATATTTTTAGGCCACGGCACCCAGACAGAGGAGAGAGGTCCCATAGCAGAGATTCAGGCTTCATGTCATAGCAGAGAATCAGGCTTCATGTCACCCAACACTGGAAAAGGCCACTGTCAGATATTTTTAGGCCCCGGCACCCAGACAGAGGAGAGGTTCATTCAACATTGGGTTGCCCCACAATATAATGGTAAAATGAAAATAAAAAAATTATTGAATGAGGAAGTGCCCTGGAGTACAATAATATATGGTTAAGGGGAGGTAGTTATAAATGTCTAATCTGCACAAGGGATGGACAGGTCCTGTGGGATCCATGCTTGGTTATTTTTATGAACGTCAGCTTGTCCACATTGGCTGTAGACAGGCGGCTGCGTTTGTCTGTAATGACGCCCCCTGCCGTGCTGAATACACGTTCAGACAAAACGCTGGCCGCCGGGCAGGCCAGCACCTCCAAGGCATAAAAGGCTAGCTCTGGCCACGTGGACAATTTGGAGACCCAGAAGTTGAATGGGGCCGAACCATCAGTCAGTACGTGTAGGGGTGTGCACACGTACTGTTCCACCATGTTAGTGAAATGTTGCCTCCTGCTAACACGTTCCGTATCCGGTGGTGGTGCAGTTAGCTGTGGCGTGGTGACAAAACTTTTCCACATCTCTGCCATGCTAACCCTGCCCTCAGAGGAGCTGGCCGTGACACAGATGCGTTGGCGACCTCTTGCTCCTCCTCTGCCTTCGCCTTGGGCTTCCACTTGTTCCCCTGTGACATTTGGGAATGCTCTCACTAGCGCGCCTACCAATGTGCGCTTGTACTCGCGCATCTTCCTATCACGCTCCAGTGCAGGAAGTAAGGTGGGCACATTGTCTTTGTACCGGGGATCCAGCAGGGTGGCAACCCAGTAGTCCGCACACGTTAAAATGTAAGCAACTCTGCTGTCGTTGCGCAGGCACTGCAGCATGTAGTCGCTCATGTGTTCCAGGCTGCCCAGAGGTAAGGACAAGCTGTCCTCTGTGGGAGGCGTATCGTCATCGTCCTGCGTTTCCCCCCAGCCACGCACCAGTGATGGGCCCGAGCTGCTTTGGGTGCCACCCCGCTGTGAACATGCTTCATCCTCATCCTCCTCCACCTCCTCCTCATCCTCGTCCTCCTCGTCCTCCAGTAGTGGGCCCTGGCTGGCCACATTTGTACCTGGCCTCTGCTGTTGCAAAAAACCTCCCTCTGAGTCACTTATAAGAGACTGGCCTAAAAGTGCTAAAAATGACCCCTCTTCCTCCTCCTCCTCCTGGGCCACCTCCTCTTCCATCATCGCCCTAAGTGTTTTCTCAAGGAGACATAGAAGTGGTATTGTAACGCTGATAACGGCGTCATCGCCACTGGCCATGTTGGTGGAGTACTCGAAACAGCGCAACAGGGCACACAGGTCTCGCATGGAGGCCCAGTCATTGGTGGTGAAGTAGTGCTGTTCCGCAGTGCGACTGACCCATGCGTGCTGCAGCTGAAACTCCCCTATGGCCTTCTGCTGCTCGCACAGTCTGTCCAGCATGTGCAAGGTGGAGTTCCACCTGGTGGGCACATTGCATATGAGGCGGTGAGCGGGAAGGCCGAAGTTACGCTGTAGCGCAGACAGGCGAGCAGCGGCAGGATGTGAACGCCGGAAGCGCGCACAGACGGCCCGCACTTTATGCAGCAGCTCTGACATGTCGGGGTAGTTGTGAATGAACTTCTGCACCACCAAATTCAGCACATGCGCCAGGCAAGGGATGTGCGTCAAATCGGCTAGTCCCAGAGCTGCAACGAGATTTCGCCCATTAAAGCACACCACCAGGCCAGGCTTGAGGCTCAGAGTAGGAGGAGGAGGCTACAGGAGGCAAAGAATGTTGCCCTGCGATCCTTGGCGGCTGAAGGACGTGCGCCAAAGAGCTCTCCGCCTGGGGCCCAGCCGCCACTACATTTACCCAGTGTGCAGTTAGGGAGATATAGCGTCCCTAGCCGTGCTTACTGGTTCACGTATCTGTGGTTAGGTGGACCTTGCCACCGATGGCGTTGCGCAGTGCACACTTGATTTTATCGGATACTTGGTTGTGCAGGGAAGGAACGGCTCTCTTGGAGAAGTAGTGACGGCTGGGAACAACATACTGTGGGACAGCAAGCGACATGAGCTGTTTAAAGCTGTCTGTGTCCACCAGCCTGAATGACAGCATTTCATAGGCCAGTAGTTTAGAAATGCTGGCATTCAGGGCCAGGGATCGAGGGTGGCTAGGTGGGAATTTACGCTTTCTCTCAAATGTTTGTGAGATGGAGAGCTGAACGCTGCCGTGTGACATGGTTGAGATGCTTGGTGACGGAGGTGGTGGTGTTGGTGGTACATCCTCTGTTTGCTGGGCAGCAGGTGCCAACGCTCCTCCAGAGGCGGAGGAAGAGGCCGAGGCGGCAGCAGCAGAAGAGGTAGCAGGGGGAGCCTGAGTGAGTTCCTTGTTTTTAAGGTGTTTACTCCACTGCAGTTCATGCTTTGCATGCAGGTGCCTGGTCATGCAGGTTGTGCTAATGTTCAGAACGTTAATGCCTCGCTTCAGGCTCTGATGGCACAGCGTGCAAACCACTCGGGTCTTGTCGTCAGCACATTGTTTGAAGAACTGCCACGCCAGGGAACTCCTTGAAGCTGACTTTGGGGTGCTCGGTCCCAGATGGTGGTGGCCAGTAGCAGACGGAGTCTCTTGGTGGCGGGTGTTCTGCTTTTGCCCACTGCTCCCTCATTTGCTACGCTGTTGGCTCGGTCTCACCACTGCCTCTTCCTCCGAATTCTGAAAGTCAGTGGCACGACCTTCATTCCATGTGGGGTCTAGGACCTCATCGTCCCCTGCAACGTCTTCCACACAGTTTTCCTCCCTGACCTCCTGTTCAGTCTGCACACTGCAGAAAGACGCAGCAGTTGGCACCTGTGTTTCGTCATCATCAGAGACGTGCTGAGGTTGTATTCCCATGTCCTCATCATCAGGAAACATAAGTGGTTGTGCGTCAGTGCATTCTATGTCTTCCACCGCTGGGGAAGGGCTAGGTGGATGCCCTTGGGAAACCCTGCCAGCAGAGTCTTCAAACAGCATAAGAGACTGCTGCATAACTTGAGGCTCAGACAGTTTCCCTGATATGCATGGGGGTGATGTGACAGACTGATGGGCTTGGTTTTCAGGCGCCACCTGTGCGCTTTCTGCAGAAGACTGGGTGGGAGATAATGTGAACGTGCTGGATCCACTGTCGGCCACCCAATTGACTAATGCCTGTACCTGCTCAGGCCTTACCATCCTTAGAACGGCATTGGGCCCCACCAAATATCGCAGTAAATTCTGGAGGCTACTGGGACCTGAGGTAGTTGGTACACTAGGACGTGTGGCTGTGGCAGAACGGCCACGTCCTCTCCCAGCACCAGAGGTTCCACTAAGACCACCACGACCATGTCCGCGTCCGCGTCCCTTACTAGATGTTTTCCTCATTGTTACCGTTCACCACAATAAGAAAAAAATTATCTGGACCAATGTATTGAATTCAAATTCAGGCCTTTTTTTTACAGGCACCTAACACTATCTGGCTATCTATTTAGGTACCGTATTACACTAATACAGGCACAGCAGTAACGACAGATTTAGCTGAATATAAATTGTAGGCCTAGTATTTAGGCCCTGGATGACAGGTATCCCTTTTTTACGGACAGAATTAGATTGGAAATGCACGGTAGCGTGTGAAGATATTGAGGATGACCCTATCAGCACCTTCAATCTAATATACCCTTTTATGGATAGATTTAAACTTGGCCTGATACAGCAGAAAACAATTATTTAGGGAATTGCTAAGTTGGGAATTGTATTCAACCCAGAACAAAAACTGTGCTTCGGCAGACAGCAGACAGTATTACAATTGGCTAGCCACAGCTGAAACACCAGATTTAGGGTACTGCTATTTTGGCAATTGTATTTTACCCCTCAATAAAGTAGCAAGCACAGCCAAGCCCCTGATGTAGGATATAGCAAAAAAAAAAAAACACTATCCCCAGGACTGTGACTGTGACGAGGGGACATCCTCTGCGTCTGGAGGAAAAAAGAAGGTTTGTACACAAACATAGAAGAGGATTCTTTACGGTAAGAGCAGTGAGACTATGGAACTCTCTGCCTGAGGAGGTGGTGATGGTGAGTACAATAAAGGAATTCAAGAGGGGCCTGGATGTGTTTCTAGAGCGTAATAATATTACAGGCTATAGCTACTAGAGAGGGGTCGTTGATCCAGGGAGTTATTCTGATTGCCTGATTGGAGTCGGGAAGGAATTTTTTATTCCCCTAAAGTGAGGAAAATTGGCTTTTACCTCACAGGGTTTTTTTGCCTTCCTCTGGATCAACTTGCAGGATAACAGGCCGAACTGGATGGACAAATGTCTTTTTTCGGCCTTATGTACTATGTTACTATGTTACACTATTGATGGTTAAAAATGGACTTGGTGGCAGCTTGTGCTGGCGCAAAACAAGACACAAAATGGCCGCCGATCACCCCAGAAAAAAGTGACTGAAAAACGCTCTGGGCAGCCTTAAAACAGTGAGCAGTTGAATAGCAGAGGTTGTATGATACACAGCTGTATATCGATCACTTCAGTAAGTAAATCACTGCCTAATCTCGCCCTAACAGCAGCAGCTGCATCCTATCCCTACACTGATCAGAGCAGAGTGACGTGCGGCGCTACGTGACTCCAGCTTAAATAGAGGCTGGGTCACATGCTGCACTGGCCAATCACAGCCATGCCAATAGTAGGCATGGCTGTGATGTCCTTTTGGGGCAAGTAGTATGACGCTTGTTGATTGGCTGCTTTGCAGCCTTTCAAAAAGCGCCAAGAAAGCGCCGAACACCGAACCCGAACCCGGACTTTTACGAAAATGTTCGGGTTCAGGTCCGTGTCACAGACACCCCAAAAATTTGGTACGAACCCGAACTATACAGTTCGGGTTCGCTCATCCCTAATTATAGGCAATTAGCAAGACACCCCCAATAAAGGAGTGGTTCTGCAGGTAGTGATCACAGACCACTTCTCAGTTCCTATGCTTCCTGACTGATGTTTTGGTCAATTTTGAATGCTGGCGGTGCTTTCACTCTAGTGGTTGCATGAGACGGAGTCTACAACCCACACAAGTGGCTCAGGTAGTGCAGCTTATCCAGGATGGCACATCAATGCGAGCTGTGGCAAGAAGGTTTGCTGTGTCTGTCAACGTAGTGTCCAGAGAATGGAGGCACTACCAGGTAACAGGCCAGTACATCAGGAGACGCGGAGGAGGTCGTAGGAGGGCAACAACCCAGCAGGAGGACCGCTACCTCCGCCTTTGTGCAAGGAGGAACAGGAGAAGCACTGCCAGAGCCCTTCAAAATGACCTCCAGGAGGCCACAAATGTGCATGTGTCTGCTCAAACGGTCAGAAACAGACTCCATGAGGGTGATATGAGGGCCCGACGTCCACAGGTGGGGGTTGTGCTTACAGCCCAACACCATGCAGGACGTTTGGCATCTGCCAGAGAACACCAAGATTGGCAAATTCGCCACTGGCGCCCTGTGCTCTTCACAGATGAAAGCAGGTTCACACTGAGCACATGTGACAGATGTGACAGAGTCTGGAGACGCCGTGGAGAACGTTCTGCTGCCTGCAACATCCTCCAGCATGACCGGTTTGGCATTGGTTCAGTAATGGTGGGGTGGCATTTCTTTGGAGGGCCGCACAGCCCTCCATGTGCTCGCCAGAGGTAGCCTGACTGCCATTAGGTACCGAGATGAGATCCTCAGACCCCTTGTGAGACCATATGCTGGTGCGGTTGGCCCTGGGTTCCTCCTAATGCAAGACAATGCTAGACCTCATGTGGCTGGAGTGTGTCAGCAGTTCCTGCAAGACGAAGGCATTGATGCTATGGACTGGCCCGCCCGTTCCCCAGACCTGAATCCAATTGAGCATATCTGGGACATCATGTCTTGCTCTATCCACCAACGTCACATTGCACCACAGACTGTCCAGGAGTTGGCAGATGCTTTAGTCCAGGTCTGGGAGGAGATCCCTCAGGAGACCGTCCGCCACCTCATCAGGAGCATGCACAGGAGTTGTAGGGAGATCATACAGGCACGTGGAGGCCACACACACTACTGAGCCTCATTTTGACTTGTTTTAAGGACATTACATCAAAGTTGGATCAGCCTGTAGTGTGTTTTTCCACTTTAATTTTGAGTGTGACTCCAAATCCAGACCTCCATGGGTTGAAAAATTTGATTTCCATTTTTTTATTTTTGTGTGATTTTGTTGTCAGCACATTCAACTATGTAAAGAACAAAGTATTTCAGAAGAATATTTTATTAATTCATATCTAGGATGTGTTATTTTTGTGTTCCCTTTATTTTTTTGAGCAGTGTATATTGTGGGGTGCTTTATACTGTATACTGTGGGGTGCTTTATTTTTTGGGTTGCTGTATACTGTGGGGTGCTATACTGCTCTACTGTATACTGTGGGGTACTGTATACTGTGAGGTTCTGTATTCTGTATAGTTTGGGGTGCTGTATACCGTGAGGTGCTGTATATTGTGGGGTGCTATACTGCTCTACTGTATACTGTGGGGTGCTGTATATTGTGGGGTGCTATACTGCTCTACTGTATACTGTGGGGTGCTGTATAATGTATACTGTGAGGTGCGGTATTCTGTATAGTTTGGGGTGCTGTATACTGTATACCTTAAGGTGCTGTATATCGTGAGGTGCTGTATACTGTGGGTGCTGTATATTGTGGAGTGCTATACTGCTGTACTGTATACTGTGGGGTGCTGTATAGTGTGGGGTGCTGTATACTGCCTATTGTGGGGTGCTGTATACTATGGGGTGCTATACTGCTCTACTATATACTGTGGGGTGCTGTATACTGTATACTGTGGGGCGCTGTATACTGTATAGTGTGGGGTGCTATACTGCATACTGTGGGGTGCTGTATACTATAGGGTGCTATACTGCATACTGTGGGGTGCTGTATACTATAGGGTGCTTTACTGCATACTGTGGGTTGCTGTATACTATAGGGTGCTGTACTGCATACTGTGGGGTGCTGGGGTGCACTGTAACGCCAGTCTCCTTCCTGCAGAGCGGTGCCCACTTCCAGCCTAAGCCCAGCTGCCCATAGCACTGATCCTGAGCTGCTGGAGTCTTCGAAACTGGAAGTATTTACAGTCATTCACTGCACTCTACCAGGTGTGGGGATTTTTTGTGTGTGTGTTGTGGTGGAGGCCGTGATTGCATGCTAGGGTGTGGGAAGGCGGGATCCAGGGGGCACAAGTACATTTTTACCCAGGGTCCAATCAATTTTAAAGACGGCCTTTTCTGCTATTAAGAAATGTTTTACGTTTGCTCCCATTCTCAACCGTTCATCGTGGAGGTTGATGCATCAGAAGTCATTGTCGGAGCAGTTCTGTCGCAGGGTCCATCCCCTAGCAAATGGTGTCCGTGTGCTTTTTTCTCCAAGAAACTCTCGGCCGCTCAAATCAATTATGATGTAAGAGATAGAGAGTTGCTCGCCATTAAATTGGCCTTTGAAGAATGGCGTCATTGGTTGGAGGGGGCTACTCATCCTATTACGGTATATACTGACCACAAGAATTTGGCTTACTTACAGTCTGCTAAGCGCCTGAATCCTAGACAGGCTAGATGGTCACTGCTTTTTACTAGGTTAAATTTTGTGGTCACCTTTCGCCCTGGGGTTAAAAACGTCAAGGCAGATGCGTTGTCATGTAGTTTTCCTGAGGGGAGTGATTTGGATTATCCTGCTCCGATTTTGGCTGATGGGGTGATGGTTTCCGCTCTGTACCCCGAGTTGGAGATAGAGGTGTTGGGGGCCCAGGAGGAGGCTCCTGATTCTTGTCCTCCAGACAAGTTGTTTGTTCCTGCTGAACTGCAATACAAGGTGTTCAAGGAACATCATGATACGGTCCTTGCGGGACATCCTAGAAGAAAATCCACCATACTGTAGATCTTATTTCCCAGAGATTCTGGTGGCCAGGGTCGCGCAAGGGTGTCGAGGGTTATGTGACAGCTTGTGAGACCTGTGCACGCGTGAAGGTGGCTCACACTCGGCCTTCAGGATCCCTTCTTCCTTTATCCATCCCGTCTCGTCCTTGGACGCATTTGTCCATGGACTTTATTGCCAATTTACCGAGTTCCTCTGGGAAAACTGATTTTGGTGATAGTGGACCGCTTCAGTAAGATGGCCCACTTTGTACCGTTGCCTAGCTTGCCCAATGCCAAAACTCTCGCTCAGGTTTTTATCGATAACATTGTGAAACTACATAGCATTCCCTCTGATGTGGTGTCTGATAGGGGGACGCAATTTGTTTCCATGTTTTGGAGGGCGTTCTGCTCTAGTCTGGGAATTCAACTGTCTTTTTCTTCGGCTTTTCATTCCTAGTCAAATAGTCGGACAGAGCACACTAACCAAAACCTGGAGACCTACAGGTATTTTACCTAGTTTTGCTGCCGAGAACCAGGATGACTGGTCCTCGTTCTTGTCTCTAGCCGAATTTGCCTTGAATAACTGTAGATAGGAGTCCAGTGATAAGTCGCCATTTTTTGTCACATATGGTTTTCACCCAGAGTTTGGTACTTTTTCTGGGACTGGATCTTCTGGGATGCCAGAAGAGGAGAGATTCTCTTCCGCCTTGTCATCTATCTGGCAGAAGATCCAAGTTAATTTGGAAAAGATGGGCGAAAGATATAAACGAATGGCTAACAGGAGATGTATGACTGGTCCGGACCTATGTGTGGGTGATTCGGTGTAGTTGTCCACTAGAAACATTAAGCTGAAGGTACCATTTTGGAAATTGGGTCCAAGATTTATTGGCCCTTACAAAATCTCTGCGATTGTCAACCCGGTGGCATTTCGTCTGGATCTTCCGCAGACCTGGAAGATCCATAATGTGTTTCACAGGTCTTTATTAAAGAAATATGTGGAACCTGTGGAACCATCTCCATTGCCACCTCCCCCTGTCCTGGTGGATGGCAATTTGGAGTTTGAAATCTCTAAGATTCTCGACTCAACAGTACCTGGTGCACTGGAAGGGATACGGTCCCGAGGAAAGAATGTGGATTCCGGCTGCTGATGTCAGTGCTAGCTGCCGGATAAAGTTGGTCCGGGGTGTCCGGAGGTCACCCATTGAAGGGGGGGTACTGTTACGCCTTGCCCTGTGAATGTGCAGGAGATCTGTCAGACTGGCTGCACATGTCTGACTTCTTTGTTTGTTTTGATTTGGGTTTGAGCTGGATCCACCTTCCCTCAGGTGTACTGGGTTTCATTGTTAGGGAGGCTATTTATCCCTCCTTCCCCTAGTGGCCTGTGCATGTTATAGTTCTTTCCTGTGAGCTCTAGATGTTTGGTGGATCGTCTGCTCCAGCTCTGCTCAAGATAAGTCCTCTCCATTTCCCTTTGTGTGTTTTATCTAGGCCTCTAGGGAGACGCTTGCTTCCTCCTGGTTTGAAGAAGCAGGTTGCCTCTTACATTTTCCCTGCTGCTTAGGGTTTGCCCAGGGTGTTTAGGTTTAGGCACGAGGGCATGTGCAAATCCACCCTAAGGGTATGCACATGGGCACAGCAGTTTAGGGAAAGCTTTTAGGGATCGCTAGGAGGTGACCCTTTTCTCCCTAGCTTTTGGGCCTAGTCGTTTGTTCTGTTTGTTTTCCCATGTTTGGTTATTTCCCCGCTTACCTACATATCGTGACAGCCCCCTTCAACTTCTGGGTCTCCTAATTGGGCACATGGTCTGAGCTTGCCCTTTAAGCCTTGAAGGTGCTGGCCTGCCCTGCAGCCAATGTATTGTCTGAACGTTTGTTTAGCATGGCAGGAGAGGGTTATCACAGACAAGCACAGTCACCTGTCCACAGCCAATGTGGACAAGCTCACGTTTGAACCAGGCAGGGATCCCACAGGACTTGTCCGTACATTGTGCAGAATAGACATGTATACCGGCCTCACCCAGCCATTGTTTTACTCCAGCACATTTTCTCTTTGTTTTATTTTTTATATTTCCCAATGTTTTGGGGTCTTCAAAAATTTGAAAAATAAAATAAAAAAACAAAAACCAGTGTTGGCTACCTACTCATCCCTCACCGCCGCTTCCACCTACACCGCCACATCCACCGCCTCCTCAACCTCCTACTCCATATAGACCTTTTCCTCCTAGATCAAGATTATTATTTATTATTTTTACGTATTTTATGTTTTTTGAAGTCATGTTTTTAGAGCCATTTTAGTGCTCCAAAGTTCGGGTCCCTACTGACTTTAATGGGGTTCAGATTCGGGGTCAAGTTCGGGTCCCAAACTCAAACTTTTTTGTGACGTTTGGCCGAACCCGTCGAACCCGAGCATTTAGGTGTCCGCTCAACTCTACATGTGACTCAAACTATTATTCCCGCACTACAATGAGATACCTTGATGGGGTGCGCGGGTTCCAATATGTGCTTGACAGGAATATATTGGCTAACATCTAATTTTTAACACCAGCATGAGGGTTTAGCTACATATTACCATTTGCATTTTGTTGTAGTGCACCTTTTGCAGTGATTTATCTATTCTTATAGTCTTATCCACACATGTATCAATTTTTTGTGTAGGATGTTGTAGTGGCACATGTGGTCCGTTGCCGGCATCCTCCATTGTATGCATTTTTGCTGGGGATTGCCGTTAGCAACTGTCACGACTGTGACTGATCCAGACAGGTCTGGGAGGAGAAGGTCGCAGCGACTTGCTACTCGCGATAGCTTGTGAGTTTGCTCCGTGGTTCAGGGTATGTCATCTGGGTTTTGCCTTGTGAACCTTTTTGTCCTGACTGGGAGTTTGTAGGCATCCTTCTCAGGTGAGTCCTGTCTGCCACTCCCAGCTACTATATTAGTTTCACTTTCACTTGCAGTCATTGCCAGATATAGTCCTTACTTCCAGTTCTATTCTGACCTTTGAAGGAGATCGCTTTATGGTGTTGCTGTGGAGCTCTTGTCCGGCGTGGACTGTCGTGATTGGGATCGCCTTCTCTGCTCGTGACTGGATAAGTCTATCTCTGATATAGTTTGTTTGTTGTTGTCTTCCCCTGCTGTTCTCCTAGACATGAGTGATGGTGACTAGTGCTCCCATCGGCCTTTCCCCACTCTAGGCTTGTTAGGGTGACTGAGGGTTTAGGCATCCTGCTCGCCGCACGGGTTCACACCCCGTCTAGGGTATCAGGGCAGACAGGTGCCAGCTTAGGGTTAGTCAGGGGTGGCCATACTATTCCCATCCGTAGATAAGGGTCCCCCTTCCCCTCCGTCTGGTGCGACACGACTGCTGCTGGGGTAGCGGTCGTGACAGTATATCTGGCCTTTTAAAAAAAAAAAAAGTGACATTTCTTTTTTTTTTTTTTTTTGCTTGCTGTTTTGCTTTGTATTTTTCTGTTCCACTATGGATCCGGTTACGGTTTTGGTGAAACAATTGCAGGGATTATCCCTTGAAGTGGTAGGATTAAAAGCAACAGTGCTGCAGCAGCAATCCTTGGGTTCCACCGTTGCTACGGGGAACCAAGGTACTCCTGAGCCAAAAGTGGCTTTAACTGATAGGTTCTCAGGAGGGAGAGACCAATTTGTAACCTTCAGAGAAGCTTGCAAATTGTTCTTCAGGTTACGCCCTAGATCCTCCGGCGGTGAGGAACAACGGGTGGGTATTGTAATTTCTCTCCTGCAAGGAGATCCGCAGGCTTGGGCTTTCTCCCTACCATCAGACTCTCTGGCCTTACGATCAGTGGAGGAGTTTTTTGAAGCCCTGGGTCTCGTATATGATGACCCGGACAGGGTCTCACTGGCTGAGTCTAAGCTACGGAGACTTCGGCAAGAGAACCGGTCTGCTGAACTATATTGTTCCGAATTCCGTAGGTGGGCTACTGATACGTTATGGAACGACTCGGCCCTTAGGAGTCAGTTCTGCCAGGGGTTGTCTGAAAAATTAAAAGACGCGCTGGCGGTATACGAGGTCCCTGGGTCTCTGGAGGCTGCTATGTCTCTGTCCATAAGAATCGACAGACGACTCAGGGAGAGACTATTAAATTTTACGGAGGCCTCTATAGGGCAGGGATCGGTTTGTTATGATCCAGTCGAACCAATGCAAATAGGGGGCGCCACTAGACGGGTGAATCCTCCTAAGTTCCGCTGTAGGTCAGAGGTTTGTTTTCGTTGTGGGGGGAGGGGTCATTTTGTAAAGGTTTGTCCCTCAGAACCCAAGAGACCACAAACAAAGGAGCCGCCGGGAAAACTAGAGTCCCCAGATTGTGCGGAGGATAACAGTCTAAGCGTATTCGTTTCCTCCATACGCATGTCTCAGTTTTTGTTGTCCGCTACCGTTGAGGCGGGCAATAAGACTGAGATCTGTTCCGTCTTTTTGGACAGTGGGGCGGGGGTCAACTTGGTGGATTCACGGTTTGCTCAGGCTCTGGGTTTTACTCCAGAACCGATACGCAGAACTATTCCTGTTTTTGCCATCGACTCCTCCCCTCTTACTCAGAAAGAGTTAACTCAGATCATTCATAATATCCATCTGCAGGTAGGGGACCAATACCCCTATGGTATTGGGGCTTCCCTGGCTGGTGACTCACAATCCAGTGGTGGATTGGCAGGCCGGGGAGATTGTGGAGTGGAGTGAACATTGTAAGGACAACTGCTTGAGTAGTAGGTGCTCTACACTCTCTGTAACATCTTTACCTGCCTTTCTGTCAGATTTTATGGATGTGTTCTCTGAGAAGGGTTGTCAGGGGTTACCACCTCATCGTCCATATGATTGCCCGATTAATCTACTACCTGGGGCCAAACTACCTAAAACCCGGTTATACAATCTTTCCGGCCCGGAGAGGAAGGCTATGAAAGATTATATTTCGGAGAGTTTGGCTAAGGGACACATCAGACCCTCTTCTTCACCTGTGGCTGCAGGGTTCTTTTTCGTTAAAAAGAAAGATGGGGGCCTACGTCCTTGCCTGGATTTCCGGGAATTAAACCGGATAACTATCCGAGATCCCTATCCTCTTCCTCTCATTCCCGACCTCTTTAATCAGGTTGCTGGTGCTAAATGGTTCTCCAAAATGGATCTCAGAGGAGCCTATAACCTGGTTCGCATCAAAGAGGGGGATGAGTGGAAGACGGATTTTAATACTCCGGAAGGGCATTATGAAAATCTGGTCATGCTATTTGGTCTTACTAATGCGCCTGCGGTATTCCAACATTTTGTCAACAATATTTTTAGTCACCTTATCGGGAGATTTGTTGTGATATATCTTGATGACATCCTGGTCTATTCCCCGGATCTGGATACACATAAGATCCATGTGAGACAAGTGCTGCAGATATTAAGGGCCAACAAATTGTTTGCTAAGTTAGAAAAATGTGTGTTTGCCGTAAAAGAACTGCCATTTCTGGGGTATGTGTTGTCAGATTCAGGTTTCCGCATGGATCCAGAGAAAGTCCGGGCGATTATAGACTGGGATCTGCCTGAGAACCTGAAGGCATTGCAACGCTTCCTGGGGTTTGCCAATTTTTATAGAAAGTTTTTAAAAAACTATTCCTTGGTGGTCAAAACACTGACGGACATGACCCGAAAGGGATCCGATTTTTCCAAATGATCACATGCAGCCAAAACTGCCTTTGTATCTCTGAAGGAGAGATTCACCTCGGCCCCTATTCTCGTACAGCCAGATGTCTCGCTTCCTTTTATTGTAGAGGTTGACGCATCAGAGGTGGGGGTGGGAGCGGTACTATCTCAGGGCCCGTCCCCTGGTGAATGGCGTCCGTGTGCTTTCTTTTCGAAGAAATTGTCTACTGCAGAAAGGAACTATGATATTGGCAACAGGGAACTTTTGGCTATTAAGTTGGCTTTTGAGGAGTGGCGTCATTTTTTGGAGGGGGCAGTTCATCCCGTCACGGTGATTACTGATCACAAAAACGTATTATATCTGGAGTCTGCTAAACGTCTCACCCCTAGACAGGCTCGGTGGTCGTTATTTTTTACTAGGTTTAATTTTGTAATAACCTATCGCCCGGGGGCAAAAATTACTAAGGCGGATGCATTGTCTCGAAGTTTTCCTGGAGGGGGTGATGTTGAGGTACCAGAGCCCATTTTGCAAAAGGGGGTGGTGGTCTCTGCATTACACTCAGGTTTGGAGGGGAGGGTGTTGGAAGCTCAGAGGGACGCCCCGGCCTCCTGCCCCTCGGGTAAACTGTTTGTGCCAGAAAATTTACGACTGGAGATACTAAAAGAACACCATAACTCCACACTGGCAGGACACCCAGGTAGTAGGGCAACCTCTGAGTTAGTGTCTCGTCGGTTCTGGTGGCCTAAATGGCGCCAGGAGGTGTTGAATTTTGTGTCTGCATGTGCTACCTGTGCTCGTTCTAAGGTAGATCATACTCGTCCGGCAGGGCGTCTTTTACCTCTGGCTATCCCCAACAGGCCTTGGACGCACCTGTCAATGGATTTCATTACGAATCTACCAGTATCAGCGGGGAAGACTGTTATTCTTGTAGTTGTTGACAGATTCAGTAAAATGGTGCACTTTATTGCTCTTGCCGCATTGCCTAATGCTAACACACTGGCTCAGGTTTTTATTGACCACATCGTGAAGCTTCACGGGGTCCCTTCCGATATTGTTTCGGATCGTGGTACCCAATTCGTTTCTAAATTTTGGAAAGCTTTTTGTTCTCGTTTAGGGGTTCATCTGTCGTTTTCTTCATCTTTCCATCCACAGTCCAACGGTCAGACTGAACGTACCAATCAAAACCTAGAGACATATTTGAGATGCTTTGTTTCCGAAAATCAGGAGGAATGGTCATCTTATTTACCGTTAGCCGAGTTTGCCATTAATAATCGTCGTCAAGAATCCACCGATAAGTCACCATTTTTTGGTGCGTATGGTTTCCATCCTCAGTTTTGTACGTTTAGTGAGGGGGGGCCGTCTGGGATTCCCGAGGAGGAACGATTTGCGTCTTCACTTTCTTCAGTGTGGCAGAGTGTGCAAGAAAGTTTGAAGAGAATTGGTGGTAGATACAAACGTGTGGCTGATAGGAAGCGCTCTGAAGGTCCGGACCTTGGGGTGAATGACTTGGTGTGGTTGTCTACCAGAAATATCAAGTTGAAGGTTCCCTCGTGGAAATTAGGTCCGAGATTTATTGGTCCTTATAGGGTAATTAAGATCATTAACCCGGTGGCTTTTCGTCTGGAGCTACCTCAGACTCTAAGGATCCATAATGTCTTCCACAGATATCTGCTTAAGAGATATGTAGAACCTCCTGAACCATTGCCACTACCGCCTCCACCGGTGGTTGTTGATGTTAGTCTTGAGTTTCAGGTAGAAAAGATTGTTGATTCACTATATGTTCGCCGCTCTCTTCAGTACCTGGTGCACTGGAAAGGTTATGGTTCCGAAGAGAGAATGTGGTTTCCAGCATCAGAGATAAAAGCGGACAGACTCATTCGGGCTTTTCATAGCTCCCATCCGGAGCGGCCTGGTCTTGAGGGTCCAGGGGCCCCTCGTAGAAAGGGGGGTACTGTCACGACTGTGACTGATCCAGACAGGTCTGGGAGGAGAAGGTCGCAGCGACTTGCTACTCGCGATAGCTTGTGAGTTTGCTCCGTGGTTCAGGGTATGTCATCTGGGTTTTGCCTTGTGAACCTTTTTGTCCTGACTGGGAGTTTGTAGGCATCCTTTTCAGGTGAGTCCTGTCTGCCACTCCCAGCTACTATATTAGTTTCACTTTCACTTGCAGTCATTGCCAGATATAGTCCTCACTTACAGTTCTATTCTGACCTTTGAAGGAGATCGTTTTATGGTATTGCTGTGGAGCTCTTGTCCGGCGTGGACTGTCGTGATTGGGATCGCCTTCTCTGCTCATGACTGGATAAGTCTATCTCTGATATAGTTTGTTTGTTGCTGTCTTCCCCTGCTGTTCTCCTAGACATGAGTGATGGTGACTAGTGCTCCCATCGGCCTTTCCCCACTCTAAGCTTGTTAGGGTGACTGAGGGTTTAGGCATCCTGCTCGCCGCATGGGTTCACACCCCGTCTAGGGTATCAGGGCAGACAGGTGCCAGCTTAGGGTTAGTCAGGGGTGGCCATACTATTCCCATCCGTAGATAGGGGTCCCCCTTCCCCTCCGTCTGGTGCGACACGACTGCTGCTGGGGTAGCGGTCGTGACAGCAACGGACCACATTAGGAGGATTTGCTCCCCCGATTATAAATACGCTACAGTATTTTGGGTTCTGAGCACTTCCTCCCATTTAGGCCACTTTATTCTGTGATTTGGTTTTGTTAGATGTATGGAATGTGCCAGTTTTCATCTTTGGTAAAATTCTGGTCACGCTACATTCATAGTGAGTACTGATGCAGGCGATTAGGCTAGTTTATCAACAGGAGAGCGATGGATTCAGGAATAATGAAAGATTTTACATACAAAGAGACTTCTGTGTGCGGGGCCCGGTGTAATACAGTGACTGCACCGGGCCCGCTGTGAGTTGCCTCCGGCCCCTCCTCCCTCCCCGCACTGTAACTGATGTACCGTATCGCCGGCCACGCTGTGCAGCATAGCGGCCGGCGATATATCAGAGTCAGCCCTGTAAAAAAAAGTCAACCATCGTTTTATAAGACGCACTGTCATTTCCCCCCTCTTTTGTGCGTCTTATAAAGCGAAAAATACGGTAAGCAGATATATCAATCACTTGATATGATCAAGCTATTGATTTTCTCTTCGAGAAGGAGAAACAGACTGCTGTTTTTTTTTTTTTCTTTTTTTCATTCATTCTTTAGTGAAACTCTATTTAAAAATGAATTTTCCTGTAAAAATCTTAAGCTCAGGAGACAAGGATGTGACTTTGAGCCGCAGCAGGAGTATCAAGGATATTTGTTATAATGGCCAAATAATTGCAATATATCCAGATTTTTCTCAAAGGGACACAAAATAAAAGAAGATATTTTAGTGATATAAAAAGGAGATTGTGGGTTTCCTCCGGGTACTCTGATTTACTCCCACACTCCAAAGACATACAGATAGGGAACTTAGATTGTGAGCCCCATTGTGGACAGTTGGATGCTAATGTCTGCAAAGCACTGCAGAATATAGTAGCGCTATATAAGTGCATAAAATAAATAAAATTGAAAATAGCCAACATGATGTTTCCAGCAGCACTGTGAGTTATATACAAGGATTAATCCCTCTTTTTTTTCAAAGCAGATGAGGCTGAGAAAAGGCTGGACTTAAGGGGACTATAAGTAACTTTACGGAAGGGTGGGGGGGGGGGGTACGAAGGGAGAGGAGAGGGAAAGGCTGGTTAAAAGAGACCTATGAGGATTAAATAGCTACATGATCCAAGGAGTTGTTGGGAGAGAGTGTTCATCAGCTGGGAGGGGAAGATTGTTTTTTGTTTTTCTTTTCTCTCTTTTTTCTCTCTTCTTGCACCCATCTCCCCCCCCCCCCCCCCCCCCCCACACCACCGGTATTCACCTTTATAAAAAAATTGGATGGCATGCAGAATTCTTACATGTAACGTGAGGTGCTTGGGGGTCAGGAAGATGAGAATTATGGTTAATGATTAGATTAAAAGATATTTGACAGCAATAGTTTATCTACTGGAGACACATCTTTTAAAAGAGAGGATTTCCTTTATAAAAAATGGGCCAGATATGAATTCCAAGCATGTTTTTCTTCTTACTCTCGGGGAGTTAGTGTGTTCACACACAACAAAGAATACGAAATGTTGAAAAGCTGGGTAGATAAAGAGGGAAAATATATATTTTTACATTGTGTATGAGACGGTCTGTTATGTATTCTGGATTTTGTCTACAACCCTCCACCGTATTCATCACAGGTTATGATATAGTTATTTGAGCTTATGAAAATATGTCAGAAGTGTCTCGTCCTCTGTACGGGTGATATTAACTGTGTAATAATAGGATTCTAGATACAAAAACTTGCACATCTGCTTTATATAAAATATGTCAGGAACTTGAGCTTAGAGATGTGTGGCAGTCTTTATACATAAATAAAAAGGTTTATTCATGTTCCAGCCGATCGCATAGTACAATGTCTAAAATTGATCTGACCTTGACCAATGTGGGGTTGTAGAATTTGCTGAGCTTTGTGGTTCCAGTTAATTATAAATTAACAAAATAGCTACTGGATGTTTAAGAGTAGATTTATTAATGCTATGAAGAGTTAAACATAAAAAGTTAACTAACTAAAGGGCAGAAACAAAGGGAAATATATAGGTCAGGGATAGGGGAGAGAGTGTCTATGTAGCTATCTATGTACAGTCTAATATACTAGCCATACATACAGACACATAGCCCATACAGTGCCCATTCCTAGAACACCTCCTGGATAAAGTCTGTAGATATACAGTGGATATAAAAAGTTTACAAACTCCTGTTAAAATGCCAGGTTTCTGTGATGTAAAAAAATGAGACAAAGATAAATCATTTCAGAACTTTTTCCACCTTTAATGTGACCTATAAACTGTGCAACTCAATTGAAAAACAAACTGAAATCTTTTAGGTAGAGGGAAGAAAACATATAAAAATAAAATAATATGGCTGCATAAGTGTGCACACCCTTAAACTAATACTTTGTTGAAGCACCTTTTGATTTTATTACAGCACTGAGTCTATCGGCATGGCACATTTTGACAAGATTTGCCCACTCTTCTTGGCAAAAACACTCCAAATCTGTCAGATTGCGAGGGCATCTCCTGTGCACAGCCCTCTTCAGATCACCCCACAGATTTTCAATCAGATTTAGGTCTGGGCTCTGGCTGGGCCATTCCAAAACTTTAATATTCTTCTAGTGACGCCATTCCTTTGTTGATTTGGATGTATGCTTTGGGTCGTTGTCATGCTGAAAGATGAAGTTCCTCTTCATGTTCAGCTTTCTAGCAGAAGCCTGAAGTTTTTGTGCCAATATTGACTTGTATTTGGAACTGTTCATAATTTCCTCTAGCTTAACTAAGGACCCAGTAACAGCTGAATAAAAACAGCCCCAAAACATGATGCTGCCACCACCATGCTTCACTGTGGGCATAGTGTTCTTTTGGTGATGTGCAGTGTTGTTTTTGCGCCAAACATATCTTTTGGAATTATGGCCAAAAAGTCTGGTTTCATCAGACCATAACACCTTTTCCCACATGCTTTTGGGAGACTTCAGATGTGTTTTTGCAAAATGTAGCCTGGCTTGGATGTTTTTCTTCGTAAGAAAAGGCTTTTATCTTGCCACTCTACCCCATAGCCCAGACATATGAAGAATACGGGAGATTGTTGTCACATGTACCAGACAGCCAGTACTAGCCAGATATTCCTGCAGCTCCTTTAATGTTGCTGTAGACCTCTTGGTAGCCTTCCAGACTAGTTTTCTTCTCGTCTTTTCATAAATTTTGGAGGGATGTCCAGTTCTTGGTAATGTCACTGTTGTGCCATATTTTCTCCACTTGTTGATGACTGTCTTCACTGTGTTCCATGGTATATCTAATGCCTTGGGAATTCTTTTGTACCCTTCTTCTGACTGATACCTTTTAATAATGAGATCCCTCTGATGCTTAGGAAGCTCTCTGTGGACCATGGCTTTTGCTGTTTGATGCGACTAAATAAAGTTCAGAAAAGACTAACTAGAGCAGCTGAACTTTATTTGGGGTTAATCAGAGGCACTTTAAATGATGGCAGGTGCATGCTAACTCCTATTTAACATGATTTTCAATGTGATTGCTTAATTCTGAACACAGCTACATCACCAATTATAAGAGGGTGTGCACACTTATGCAACCACATTATTTTAGTTTTTTTGTTTTCTTCCCTCCGCATAAAATATTTTAGTTTGTTTTCCAATTGAGTGGTACAGTTTATAGGTCACATTAGAGGTGGAAAAAGTTCTGAAATGATTTATCTTTGTCTCATTCTTTTACATCATAGAAATCTGATATTTTAACAGGGGCGTGTAGATTTTTTATATCCACTGTAGTTATACAGGTTAACAATACATGTTAACACCTTCCTGTAGGTGGTATCCTTGAGTCCAGAGCTGTTCTCCCCAGGTCTGTAAGCATCATAAATCACGTGTTCACAGGTGTGCTTCTCAGGGGTTAAGGCCCTGTATTGTCTCTCAAGCATGGTGACTCTTGATTTCTTAGATTAAACTGCATTGTCTATTGTCTGGTGAGTAGATAGTACTTGTCCACCGCCATAGCTTTGTATGAGCGTTATTTAGAGAGAGAGGTATTTAGGGCCCATTTCCACTCTGCTATAAAGGCTTCAAGTCAGGAGTCAATAAAATGTTGGGCTTCCAACAGGGGTTCAATGCGGAGGATATGCAAAATGAGATATGAAGCACATAGCATCTCAGATCACCAGTGGTGAGACACATGGGGGGAAAAAGTAGAAGAGTAAGTAGATCTTTCCATCTGAACCCCCATTAGATGACATTGATCAAAGATAAAGAGTATTGTATAAAAATAATAAAAGAGTTTTGGATAAGAAATAAAGGCTCTGTATATATTTATTTTGTATGGGGTGCCTTAAAAGCTTATTTAAGAGGAATTTTCATTCAGAAAATACTTGAAAAATGAATTGTATTTGCTAAAACAGAAAATCTAATTAGGGATAAAGTGGCACAATGTGAAAGGGAGTAAACTTCAATATAGTAATCCAAGGTGATCACAGCACGCTATCTATTCTGGCTGATGTGGGTGCTCGTCAAGGGTATGTTCCTGGGTCCACCTCTTGGAACTCAATTTGTATTAAACAATTCAGACAGCACACCAATTTTTGTTATGCTTGATTAGTCTTTATTTAGCCGGATATCGTCGTACACTGAACAACGTTTCGGGCAAATTGAATGCCCTTCATCAGGCTGATGTACAAGAGATAAAAAGGGTACGTATAAATACAAAAGGTTACAAAAATTGTCATAGAGACATGATTCTTGCAAAAAAGGTGTTGACATGATTAGTAATTCCTCAAACCGTGATTTCATCATATCATTTCATACATAGGGTTTATCCATAAATTTCATTACATTTCATCATTGTACTTTATATTACATTAGTACATAAGGATAAAGACCACCAGGGGGCTATTGTAACACACAAAGTGATAGGAGACAAAAAGTGGAGAAGCAAATGGATGCTAGGACA
Source organism: Bufo bufo (assembly GCF_905171765.1). Classification (NCBI taxonomy): domain Eukaryota; kingdom Metazoa; phylum Chordata; class Amphibia; order Anura; family Bufonidae; genus Bufo; species Bufo bufo. Next base: position 693,756,002 of record NC_053389.1, read on the forward strand.
TAAGTGCTGGGTACATAAGAAGCTGAGTGCATATGTGGAAAGGCTGAGTACATAGAATGCTGAGTACATATCTGGTGAAGATTGAGGGGACAGGCAGAAAATCTACCCTGAATAGATGACAGGAAGACCTAAGTCTGGAGCCTGTAATAGACAGGACTTGAAGTGAGGGAGCCATGAGGACGTAGCCTTGCATGAGTGGCCTGGCTGGGAGGATGCATATGACAAGAGCATATAAATTGAAAGTTGTATGAGCTTACCAAGTGTGCATCCACTTGACAGCAGGGAAAGCTGGCGTGTTGGGACAGCTGTGGCACCATGTTTACATGGGCAGGAGGATGTCCTGATTGGTGTAGGCAGGATTGATGTGGGCATGAGAGCACGCCCTTAATCACGCGATGAAGCATGCGTCCTGTGTAGACTTGCCGCAGTAAGCGGGCCGGTCAGGGAGGGGGATAAGCGTGCATGCACTGGGCGGACCGCAGCGTGCACATGCGTACTTGGGGCAGAGAGGGGTGTAGAGGCCATCTTGGGACAGGGCAGGAGGGGGAATAGCTCTAGATGACATGTGCGAAGGCACATAAAAGGGACAGCAAAAGGTGTGCCATATTGTGAAAGGGCAATACCCAACAGAGGAGGAGATAATGTCCAAATTACAGCATAAATGGAAGTATAATGCCCCAATTACAGTATAAATGAAGTAGGCCAAGGGAAACATAGCTGAGGAGTGGCAGGAGGGCAAGGTAGTTTGCAATAATCCTGGGTCAATTGTGGCATAGGGGGTATGTACAGACATAAAGGGGGGGAGGGGGAGATAGGCTGAGACTCAAATAGTTATTATGTATATTCTAATACTCAGCCTTTCCACATATGCACTCAGCTTCTTATGTACCCAGGACTTATGTCCCAGCATCCATTGGCTTCTCCACTATTTGTCTCCTATCACTTTGTGTGTTACAATAGCCCCCTGGTGGTCATTCTCCTGATGTACTAATGTAATATAAAGTGCAATAATGAAATGTAATGAAATTTATGGATAAACCCTATGTATGAAATGATATGATGAAATTACGGTTTGAGGAATTACTAATCATGTCAACACCTTTTATGCAAGAATCATGTCGCTATGATAATTTTTGGAACCTTTTGTATTTATACATACCTTTTCTATCTCTTGTACATCAGCCTGATGAAGGGCATTCAATTTGCCCGAAACGTTGTTCAGTGTACCACCATGTTCAGCTAAGTAAAGACTAATTAAGCATAACAAAAATTAGTGTGCTGTCTAAATTGTTTAATACAATGAAAAATGGAGCTATTTATGCAAATATGAAGAAGCACATGAAAAACTAGGGAAAGCAAAGGAGGGATATAATAAAATACAAGTGGAGAAAGCCCAGCAAAGACAGTTTTTCAATGGGCAGAAACATTTTGTAGAATCAGGTAAGCCTTGCAATTATCTACCATATAAAATAATTAAAAAATAAATACTGAATGATGAGCGGCAGGGGCAATATTCAAATTTGCAATATTTCGCGAATATTTTGTAGAATATTCACCATATATTCACAAATTAGAGAATTTGCTATTATTTTCTTGGTTGCGAAAATCAGCAATGTAATATTTGCTTAAAGCGCGCGCAATACAGGCCTGGGTCACTTTTGCTACATTTTCCAAGCTGCTAGAAGTTTCCTGGGACTGGAGAAAATGGTTGGCACGGCAGAACATTAAAAATGGCTTCATATGCAGATAGAGTGCTCCAATATAATCATGATTGTGCTAATCGGCAATTAATGATGCGCATATTTTGGCGCAATACATGAAACTTCACATTTTAGCAGGTCTGACTACTATGTCTGTAGCATGTATGTATGGACAGCAGAACCTATCACACTACCTAACACTGTTACTGCAACAGCTACACATTATCAGGATATAACTTACACTGACTATCTACCACTAACTATCTGTATTATATATACCGTATAATCTATCTAACTATCTATCTAATGTAATGAGTGGAAAGCACAGAGCACAGCAATGACACTGCTGTTTCTCTCAGAACTTTAAAAAACTGTAGAAAATGGCTGCTGGGGAGGCTCTTACAGTTGCAAGAAAAAGTATGTGAATCCTTTGGAATGATATGGATTTCTGCACAAACAAGTCTGCTTAAACTAATAGCACACAAAGAATTAAATGTTACCATATTTTTATTGAACACACCATGTAAACATTCACAGTGCAGGTGGAAAAAGTATGTGAACCCCTAGACTAATGACATCTCCAAGAGATAATTCGAGTGAGGTGTCAGCCAACTGGAGTCCAATCAATGAGATAAGATTGGAGGTGTTGGTTACAGCTGCCCTGCCATTTAAAAAACACACACCAGTTCTGGGTTTGCTTTTCACAAGAAGCATTGCCTGATGTGAATTATGCCTCGCACAAAAGAGCTCTCAGAAGACCTACGATTAAGAATTATTGACTTGCATAAAGCTGGAAAGGGTTATAAAAGTATCTCCAAAAGCCTTGGAGATACTCCACTCCACTATGTGTGGAGAAAAAGAGGCACAGCACACGAACATCAAAGCCTCATCCCAACTGTGAAGTATGGTGGTGAGGGCATCAGGGTTTGGGGCTGCTTTGCTGCATCAGGGCCTGGACAGATTGCTAACATCGAAAGATAAAAATTAATTCCCAAGTTTATGAAGACATTTTGCAGGAGAACTTAAGGCCATCTGTCCACCAGCTGAAGCTCAACAGAAGATGGGTGTTGCAACAGGACAACAACTCAAAGCATAGAAGTAAATCAACAACAGAATGGCTTAAACAGAAGAAAATACGCCTTCTGGAGTGGCCCAGTCAGAGTCCTGACCTCAAGCCGATTAAGATGCTGTGGCGTGACCGCAAGAAATCGATTCACACCAGACATCACAAGAATATTGGTGAACTGAAACAGTTCTGTAAAGAGGAATGGTCAAGAAATTATCCTGACGGTTGTGCACATCTGATCTGCAACTACAGGAAACGTTTTGTTGAAGTTATTGCTGCCAAAGGAGGTTCAACCAGTTATTAAATCCAAGGGTTCACATACTTTTTCCACCTGCACTGTAAATGTTTACATGGTTTGTTCAATAAAAACATGGTAACATTTAATTCTTTGTGTGTTATTAGTTTAAGAAGACTGTGATTTTCTATTGTTGTGACTTAGATGAAGATCAGATCACATTTTATGACCAATTTGTGCAGAAATCCATATCATTCCAAAGGGTTCACATACTTTTTCTTGAACCCTTGCAACTGTATATAGTAAGGGGTAGGCAACTTTCCTATTGGTTGCTAGGGATGTTGCTGAGCTCAGAAAAAGACATTGCAGCCTTCTCATTGGCCCACAAGCAAGAAGCATGGAGGGATCATGGGTTCAGATAAAAAATCTAGAATATAAAAAAATATGAATATATATCACTATATTCTAAATATTCGCAAATTGTCAAAGTGCCATTATTTGCAATTAATATTTGCTATTTAAATATTTCGCGCCCAACACTAGTAAACATAAGAACAAAGGAAGAGGAAACAATTGAATTTAAAGAATATTATTCAGAATTATATAAATCTAATATTAAAGATAAGGGTGAAGATATAGATATCTTTCTAAAGCAGATAAAGGTGACATTAGCAAAAGAAAAACAGAAAGCAGAATTGAACTTTGGTAGAACTTAGAAAAACATTGTATAATATTAATGGAAATTAATGGAACTTAGAAAAACATTGTATAATATTAATGGAAATTGAACTCCAGGCTTAGATGGGCTTCCTTTCGAGGTATATAGAAAATACGAAGACACGTTACTGCCCCTGCTATTTGAAAGTATTAATGAATCGTGTAAACATGGCTCCTTGCCACTATCACAATCAGAAGCATTAATAACCCTATTGTTAAAATAAAAAAAGATTGGGGGCGGAGTCTGCGCCGGAGCTGAATGGCATGTGATGTGAAGCTCTGCTGTGAACGATTCCCTCTAAAGCCTATATCTTTAGCTCAACAAGCCTGACATGGTCAAGATCGGAGGTCCAAGAGCTGTTGACACCCAGGAGTCGGCCAGAACATTGTCTCAAGCCGGCGACATGGAAAAATTTATAAAGAAAGCCGCACAGACATATGCGGCTAGAGATACTAAGATGGCGCCTGAAGCACCTCACACGCCGAGGAACAAACAGCAAGCCGGAACCGCAGCTGAAAAGGTGAGAGATGATTCCCCAGAGACTGACACACTGCCGCTATCAAGATCCTTCTTAAAGGAAGTTTTATCGGAAGCCCTGGGGCCTCTCAAGACAGATCTTACCTCTATCAAAGAAGATATGAGACACATAGGGAGAAGGGTAGAGGTGCTGGAGGAAGCTCACACCGCTCTCACTGCGCACCAAAACGCAATCTCCTCCAATTTGACCATATATCAAAAACACCTGAACTCCCTTTACATGCAGCTGGAGGACTAAGAAAATAGGGGCAGGCATAACAACCTGCACTTTAGAGGTGTCCCTGAATCTGTGGGCCCTGAAGAGATACCCGAGACAGTGATGCAAATTTTCCTGAAACTCTTGGGCCTTGACTCCTCACATGAAGTTATTATTGAACGCGCCCACAGGGCACTTCGCCCCAAGCCTCAGCCGACGGATCCGCCAAGAGATATAATTTGCAAATTTCTACACTTCCCAGCCAAAGAGGCAATTCCCAACAGCGCAATAAATACTTTACAGCTGTCATGGGACGATAACCCAATATCTATCTACCAGGATCTAGCCCAATCCACACTTAAGAAGCGCAAAACACTAAAACCGCTCACTGATTTGCTGCGGAACAGAAAAGTCATTTACAGATGGCTATTCCCATTTGGACTTTCATTTTTCCACAGCGGACGCAGGATTTCCATCCAATCATATGGTGACCTGGATAAAGCATATGATCTTCTACAGATCCCACCACTCCCCATTGAAAATTGGGAAACAGTCCAAGACATCTCTGATCTACAAAACCTGCCTACAGAGGAGCCAAGGGAGACACCCCGCACCCAAAAGTCTCAAAGATCCAGAAGAAACCGCCAAGCCTCCTCTTTCAAGCGCCTGACACTCACAGATGACTAAGCAGCTTTACACTCCTATATCTAACCTATATGCCGGCGGAGGACATTTCAAACAAAGGATTCTAAAAGAATCAAAAATCTGAACCAAACTACCTCTTCATGGGGGGCTACCACAGATAGATGTCCATGAAGATTTCAGCTCTATCCCAGAGACTCCAAATTCCAGATAATACAAATGTTTGGTAGACATATAGTATAAGTGTTTTCTCCATACTTATTTGTCCTTCCATGTACCACTTGATAACTACCCCCCAACCCCTAGCCCTTAGACACGTTGGGCTCTAAACCTAAGATTTTATAGAGGGTTCGTCATGGTCGTTCTCAGAGTAGAGAACCCCATTCCCCCCCATGCCCTCACAGCAATGTTTATCTTACATTTTAACCACTTGCCGCACACGTAACGCCGATAGGCGTCCGGGCGGCGGGTCTCTCAGGGCTCAGCGACGCCTATTGGCGTCATCTCGTGAGACCCGAGATTTCCTGTGAACGTGCGCTCACAGGAGTGCGCGTTCACAGGATCGCGAAGTAAACAAGTTGAACTACAGCCTGCCAGCGCTGATCATTCGCTGGCAGGCTGTAGATGCTATTTTTTTAACATCAGAAAGGTATATTAGACGCTGTTTTGTTAACAGTGTCTGATATACCTGCTACCTGGTCCTCTGGTGGTCCCTTTTGCTTGGATCGACCACCAGAAGACACAGGCAGCTCTGTAAGTAGCACCAAGCACCACACTACACTACACACACTCCCCCCTGTCACTCATTAACCCCTTATTAACCCCTGATCACCCCATATAGACTCCCTGATCACCCCCCTGTCATTTATCACCCCCCTGTAAGGCTCCATTCAGACGTCCGTATGTGATTTGCGGATCCGCGGATCCACAAAACACGGACACCGGCAATGTGCTTTCCGCATTTTGCGGATCCGCACATTGCCAGAACTATACAGAAAATGCCTTTTCTTGTCCACAGTTGTGGACAAGAATAGGACATGTTCTATATTTTTGCGGAACGGAAGTGCGGACCCGGAAGTGCAGATCCGCAATTCCGGATCCGAGCGGGACAAAGTCTGTCCCCATAGAAATGAATGGGTCCGCAATTCTGTTCTGCAAAATGGGAATGTGTGAATGGGGCCTAAGGGTCCCTTATTACCACCAATTAGTTAGCTACTTGTTAGGTAGTTAGCGCCCAGCCCACCGCACCGCAGTCACTGATTAGTCGCTGATTAGCGTCATCGCTGTGGCTAATCAGCACTAGTACTATATAGTATCTGTAAGTGATCAAGACTGATCACAATCAGATCTATATCAGTACATGCTATAAAGATCACTTTTGAGCTTTTTGGATCTTTATTAGCGATCGCAGCTTTTATTTTGCACATTTTTTGGCAGAGATTTTTTCATCCACATTGATCGATGCGAATGAAGAAATCTGTGCCGTTCATTTTTTCTTCCAGCCCAGAGGCTGAAAGGAAAAAAAAAATCTCATTACCCCTATGTTCAATATAAGGCCTCATGCACACGACCGTGCCGTTTTTTGCGGTCCGCAAACCGCGGATCCGCAAAAAAACGGAAGGCGCCCGTGTTTACTTCCGCAATTTGCGGAACGAGACGGGCTCCGGCAATATAAATGCCTATTCTTGTCCGCAAAGCGCGGACAAGAATAGGACATGTTTTATTTTTTTAGCGGGGCTGCTGAACGGAGCCACGGATGCGGACAGCAAACAACGGTCGTGTGCATGAGGCCTAAGGAGAAAAGCAGAAACTCCTAATGCTGGCCATACATGTAATGATTGCGGAGACCCTCAAATGCCGGGCCAGTACAAACATCCCACAAATGACCCCATTTTGGAAAGAAGACACCCCAAGGTATTCCGTGAGGGGTATGGTGAGTTCATGTAAAATTTTATTTTTTGTCACAAGTTAGTGGAATATGAGACTTTGTAAGAAAAAATTAAAAATCTATTTCAGGTAACTTGTGCCAAAAAAAAAAAATCTTCTATGGACTCGCCATGCCCCTCACAGAATACCTTGGGGTCTCTTCTTTCCAAAATGGGGTCACTTGTGGGGTATTTATACTGCCTTAGCATTTTAGGGGCCCTAAAGCGTGAGAAGAAGTCTGGAATCCAAATGCATAAAAATGCCCTGTGAAATCCTAAAGGTGCTCATTGGAATTTGGGCCCCTTTGCTCACCTAGGCTGCATAAAAGTGTCACACATGTGTTATCGCCGCACTCAGAAGAAGTAGGGCAATGTGTTTTGGGGTGTATTTTTACATATACCCATACTGTGTGTGAGAAATATCTCTGTAAATGACAACTTTAAAAAAAATAAAAATACAAAGTTGTCAATTTACAGAGATATTTCTCTCATCCAGCATGGGTATATGTAAAAATACACCCCAAAACACATTGCCCTACTTCTTCTGAGTACGGCGATACCACATGTGTGACACTTTTTTGCAGCCTAGGTGCGTAAAGGGGCCGAAAGTCCAACAAGTATCTTTAGGCTTTACAGGGTTGCTCACAATTTAGCCCCGCCCAAAAGGCCAGAACAGTAAACACACCCCACAAATGACCCCATTTCGGAAAGTAGACACCCCAAGGTATTCACTGAGGGGCATAGTGAGTCCGTGGGAGATTTTTTTTTCTTTCTTAGAAGTTAGCAGAAATGGAAACTTTATTATTTATTTATTTTCCTCAGAAAGTGTCATTTTCCGCTAACTTGTGAAAAAAATATTAAATCATACATAAACTCACCATGCCCCTCCGCGAATACTTTGGGGTTTCTTTTTTCTAAAATAGGGTCATTTGGGGGGTATTTATACTATCCTGGCATTCTAGCACCTCAAGAAACATGACAGGTGCTCAGAAAGTCTGAAGGTGTCTGAAGTATAAATCTGAAGGTGTCGGCCCTTTAAAGAGTAATGAGGGGGGAGTCGCAGAGAGCGACGAGGAGAAAGCAAAGCTGTTAAATATTTTTTTCTCCAATGTATTCACTGAGGAAAATAAACTGTCAGATGAAATGCTGAATGCTGAAATAAATTCGCCATTAAAAGTGTCCTGTCTGACCCAGGAAGAAGTACAACAGCGACTTAAAAAAATCAAAATAGACAAATCGCCAGGACCGGATGGCATACACCCCCGTATCCTAAGAGAATTAAGTAATGTCATAGCCAGACCTTTATTTCTGATATTTGCGGACTCTGTACTGACAGGGAATGTCCCACAGGATTGGCGCATGGCAAATGTGGTGCCAATATTCAAAAAGGGTTCAAAAACAGAGCCTGGAAACTATAGGCCGGTAAGTTTAACATCTGTTGTGGGTAAACTGTTTGAAGGTTTTCTGAGAGATGCTATGTTAGAGCATCTTATGGGAAATAAGCAAATAACGCCATATCAGCATGGCTTCGTGAGGGATCGGTCATGTCAAACTAATTTAATCAGTTTCTATGAGGAGGTAAGTACTAGACTTGACAGCGGCGAATCAATGGATGTCGTGTATCTGGACTTCTCCAAAGCATTTGACACTGTACCTCATAAAAGGTTAGTATATAAAATGAGAATGCTCGGACTCGGAGAAAACGTCTGTAAGTGGGTAAGTAACTGGCTCAATGATAGAAAACAGAGGGTGGTTATTAACGGTACATACTCAGATTGGGTCACTGTCACTAGTGGAGTACCTCAGGGGTCAGTATTGGGCCCTATTCTCTTCAATATATTTATTAATGATCTTGTAGAAGGCTTGCATAGTAAAATATCAATTTTCGCAGATGACACTAAACTGTGTAAAGTAATTAACACTGAAGAGGACAGTATACTACTACAGAGGGATCTGGATAGATTGGAGGCTTGGGCAGATAAGTGGCAGATGAGGTTTAACACTGAGAAATGTAAAGTTATGCACATGGGAAGGAATAATGCAAGTCACCCGTACATACTAAATGGTAAAACACTCGGTAACACTGACATGGAAAAGGATCTAGGAATTTTAATAAACAGCAAACTAAGCTGCAAAAAACAGTGTCAGGCAGCGGCTGCCAAGGCCAATAAGATAATGGGTTGCATCAAAAGGGGCATAGATGCCCGTGATGAGAACATATTCCTACTACTTTACAAATCACTGGTCAGACCACACATGGAGTACTGTGTACAGTTCTGGGCTCCTGTAAACAAGGCAGACATAGCAGAGCTGGAGAGGGTCCAGAGGAGGGCAACTAAAGTAATAACTGGAATGGGGCAACTACAGTATCCTGAAAGATTATCAAAATTAGGGTTATTCACGTTAGAAAAAAGACGACTGAGGGGAGATCTAATTACTATGTATAAATATATCAGGGGGCAGTACAGAGATCTATCCCATCATCTATTTATCCCCAGGACTGTGACTGTGACGAGGGGACATCCTCTGCGTTTGGAGGAAAGAAGGTTTGTACACAAACATAGAAAAGGGTTCTTTACGGTAAGAGCAGTGAGACTATGGAACTCTCTGCCTGAGGAGGTGGTGATGGTGAGTACAATAAAGGAATTCAAGAGGGGCCTGGATGTATTTCTGGAGTGTAATAATATTACAGGCTATAGCTACTAGAGAGGGGTCGTTGATCCAGGGAGTTATTCTGATTGCCTGATTGGAGTCGGGAAGGAATTTTTGATTCCCCTAAAGTGAGGAAAATTGGCTTCTACCTCACAGGGTTTTTTTGCCTTCCTCTGGATCAACTTGTAGGATGACAGGCCGAACTGGATGGACAAATGTCTTTTTTCGGCCTTATGTACTATGTTACTATGCTTCAAAATGCAGAAATTCACATTTTTGTACCATAGATTGTAAACGCTATAACTTTTGTGCAAACCAATAAATATACACTTATTGGATTTTTTTTTATCAAAGACATGTAGCACAATAAATTCTGACACAAACTTGTATAGAAATATAATTATATTTGAACAATTTTACCAGAAAAAGTTAAAAATACACTTTTCTAAAGAAAATTGCAGTCTTTTTTGATTAATATCAGAAAAACTAAAAATGTCAGCAGCAATCAAATACCACCACAAGAAAGCTGTATTTGTGAGAAGAAAAGGAGGTAAAATTCATTTGGGTGCCAAGTTGCATGACCGAGCAATAAACCGTTAAAGTTGTGAAGTGCCGATTTGTAAAAAAAGGGCCTGGTCACTAAGGGGGTATAAACCTGTGGTCCTTAAGTGGTTAACACCTTTTAGGTGCTGTTTTTGTTTTTATGTTGTTAATTTTTCTCTTTAATCTGACAGGATCCCCAAGTTTACTATGCTATATAGTTTATTGCATATTGTACATTACTGGTTCTATGACAAGTACCTCCGTTTAGCTTTATTAATCTGCAATCTGTTTAATATTAGGCCTATGCAAAGCAGGAACATATCGGTGTATAACTTTCCAAGATGGTGGTTGGGATCGTTCTTACCTCGAGGTGGTACCCTCCTTCTTATACTATCGGTTGGTTATATTTACTTGATCAAATCACTCACAGCCTTACCTGTACCCCCATATATTTCCAAACATGTCTGACTTCAGACTAGTATCATACAATGTCAAGGGGCTGAGATCTCCGTCAAAGAGATGCCAGATCCTTTCTCTCTTGAATAAAGAGAAATGCTCAATTGTTTTCCTACAGGAAACTCACTTTAAGCATGGCAATTACCCCAATCTCTCCTTCTCCAAATTTCCCAACTGGTACCACTGCGGAGCCGGGGGTGCCGCCTCGAGGGGAGTTAGTATAGGTTTCCATAGAGGCCTATCTTTCCAATATAACTCTCACATTAATTCAGGACCCGGAAGGTAGATACCTCCTCCTCAAAGGCCTAGTGGGACGAACCTTGTTTACATTCGTTACATTACGCCCCTAACACAGATCAGATTAGCCGGCTTACCACTCTCTTCTCACTAGTGGAAACTCACAGAGAGGGAATTCTGATTATGGCTGGTGATTTTAATCTAGACTTTAACCCATTAATTGATACCTCCTCAAAGAAATCTCCAATCTCCTCAAAAGCACTTAATTTACTACATACAAAACTCTACAATTTAGGTGTTCTAGATACCTGGCGCTGCCTCAACCCTCAAGTACTTGATTACTCTTTCTACTCCCCAGCAAACAATTCGTATAGTAGGATAGACTATATCCTAATATCAAAAGAACACTTACAATTCTACCCATCCTCCTGGATAGGTGATTTAACCTTATCTGATCATTCCCAAGTATTTTGTGACATCCGCTCATCCATTAGATTTAATAGGAACTCAAACTGGAGGTTCAACGAATCTCTGTTGGGCAATGCCAAACATAAATCCCAAATATCCTCCTTTCTTGAGGAATATTTTTCAACTAATAGCACACCAGGAATTTCCCCCCAGATCCTCTGGGACGCTCATAAAGCCTATATCAGAGGTAGGCTAATAAGCCTCTGATCCTTTCTTAAAAAAGAATCTGAGAAAAAACTCACCACTCTGTTATCCAAAATTCATGTCCTGGAAAAAGCCCACAAACAATCACTGCTTGCTCAGCAACTCTCGGAACTTTCCTCTCTCAGAACTGAACTAAAAAACTTTCTCAATGAAAGGTCAGCCAAGTTTTACTTGTCTGCTCAACAAAAAGTCTTTGCCCATGGCAACAAAGCTTCCAAGTATACGATGCATAGAATAAAACAGAGACAAAACTCCCGTTATGTTCAGAGCATTAAAAATTCCCCCAAGGTACTCACTTATTTAAAGCAGAAGAGATAGCTGAACAATTCAGGCAATTCTATGAGTCGCTTTATAACCTCCCCCCCTCAACACTTCCAAATCCTTCCCAAGATAGAGAGACCAATATCAACTCATTCCTAGACACTTTTAATCTCCCATCTCTGACACTGCCACAACGAGAATCTCTGATTAAGCCATTCACCTCTTCAGAATTATTAATAGCCATTAAATCAACCCCCAAAGGAAAATGCCATGGTCCTGATGGACTTCCCTTAACTTATTACTCTGCGTTCAGGGACACCCTTCTCCCTTTTCTGCTTACAATTTGTAATCTCGCCATGGCCAAACACCCAATTACTATAGATATGACAAAAGCCACTATTACAATTATCCCCAAACAGGGCAAGGACCCCACTTCATGCTCCAGCTACCACCCTATCTCCCTGCTCAATGTGGACCTTAAGTTACTATCCAAGATGCTTGCCATTAGATTACAAAATCTTTTACCAAACCTAATTCACCCAGATCAAGTGGGATTTGTTAAAGGACAATACCACTAAGATATTAAATGCCTTATACTACGCCTCTCACAAATCCACCCCCCTAGTCTTGATTGGCACGGATGCCGAAAAAGCATTTGACAGAGTAGACTGGACTTTTATCAGGCTGACTCTGTCTAAATTTCAAATACCAGAACCAAATCCACCCCCCTAGTCTTGATTGGCACGGATGCCGAAAAAGCATTTGACAGAGTAGACTGGACTTTTATCAGGCTGACTCTGTCTAAATTTCAAATACCAGAACCATATATTAACGCTGTTTTTTCTATGTACTCTTACTCTTCGGCGTCTGTGTCAGTCAATGGAACTCTATTCTCCTGTTTCCCAATTAGAAATGGAACAAGACAGTACTGCCCGCTCTCCCCTCTTCTATTTGTCCTAGTGATGGAAACTCTTCTACAGACCCTCAGACAAGACTCTGAAATTAGAGGCCTTCTGGTCAGTGGATGTGAGTTCAAATTTGCAGCATTTGCTGACGACCTACTGATTCTCACAACTAACCCATGTAAATCTATGCCTGTAATAATATCAAAACTCAGTCACTTCGGATCTTTATCCAATTTCAAAGTCAACCCTTCCAAATCCCAAATACTTCATTTTGGCCTTTCGCCTTCTACTCTTCTATCCCTCCAGACAAACTCCCCCTTTAACTGGCACACCCAACAATTGACATACCTAGGTGTGAAACTATCCCCGCATCTAACAGATCTATTTAAACTAAACTACAAACCCCTATTGGTATCAATGATTACCCAACTGGATTCACTAGACTTCCCATACCTATCCTGGTTCGGGAGGAAAAATATCCTTATGTCCTTGGTAATACCAAGACTCACATACTTGATGCAGGTGCCTCCAATTGAGATCCCAAATCTTACTTTACCTCCCTCAACAAACATATTAGCAAATTTATTTGGCAGGGGAAAAAATCACGTATCTCATTTGATACACTAACCAAGCCTAGAACTAAAGGAGGCATTGGGCTACCTGTTCCCGAGATGTACATAAAAGCTATTCAGCTCTCAAGAGTAGTAGACTGGATCAGAAACCCACCTTACAAATCATGGCTTGTGTTGGAAAACGCCTTCTTACCGTCCCCTATTCGGGCCTTACTGCTGGCTAACAGACCACCTCCTGTACTCAACTCCATACCAAACCCATTGATTCGAAATACTCTGAAAGTCTGGAGGTGGTTCTCAGCCAACTCTGGGACCTTAACACTCCCCTCCCCAGTTTTTCTTATAAAAGATGTGGTTGCCTTAGCCCCCAAATAACTGAAAGAGAGCTGTCCTTTCCCCCTAAGGTCATCTGAGCTCGCTATTTCAAAACTACTAAATCAGGATGAATGTATCCTTTCTGATCTTGACATCTGTGAACTACTTTAAACAAATATTCAGAACCCCATTCTCTTGCGCTTCCTTAGAACAAAATCGCTCCTTCTTGCAAGAAAGACTCCTCCTTCTCATGAACCTTATTGGTTTGATAAGATATTAGGAAACTCACTGTACCCCCCTAGAATCATATCCACGATATACAAACAATTAAAATCTCCTCTCTCTTTGGCAAAGCCTGCTGTTATTAGCATCTGGGAAAAATACCTACAGCGAAATTTGACACCCTCGGAGACCTCAAGCATACTGAAAGAATTCAAGAAAATAGCTACAAAATTTTAATGTGTTGGTACAGAACTCCAGATATAACCAGTTATTACAAATCTAGCTCCTTTGATACCTGCTGGAGATGTTGTAGAGAAAGGGGCTCATTTATTCACATATGGTGGTCTTGCGAATTATTTAAACACTGGTGGTCTAACATAGTCAAACTCAGTAACCAGATTTGCCAGACCTCCTTCCCCTGCACCCCTGAATTAACCCTGCTCTCTTTGGGAGCCCTCATAAATCAGCACTCTTCTCCCTTATGCTAGCAGCTGCCAGATTACTAATACCAAAACACTGGCTCTCTTCTGAGATCCCTAGCTTAGATAATTGGGTTAACAGATTAGACCAGATCTATATATAAATTTCCCATTGGGAACTTCGTTCTAGATCCACTTTTCTCCAGATCTGGTCACCTTGGAAGGCATACAGGAACTTCTCTTAACCCCTGACCCATCTTTCCACTTACAAAATATTACTAAAAGTGATTAAGAGCTATAGTGGTTTAATTCAACACAAACCTATGTTCCCAGGTACTCAAGTCATAATGTTGACTCATAACTGTACTGTTGGTTGAAATTATGCACTGCCTGTCTTGACCGGCCTATGCTGGTCATTTTATGTTTATTTTATTTTGTTATTATGTTTTTATTATGTCTATATTATTACTTTTATCTCTATCTGATTTATTACAAAAGGATGCCTGTAGTGTAATTTTACACCGTACATGGCTAATTACATTTATTTGGAAAATAAAAAAACAATAAAAATTGTCAATATAAAAATAAAATAAAAAAAGGAGATTGTTCGGAAGTAGAATATTACTGGGCCATTTCACTACTAAATACAGACTGCAAGATTTTCGCAAAACTGCTTGCAAATAGGTTAAACATGGTTATTAGTGAAAGACACAAATGCAATGGCACTCTGCAACCAGCATTCTGCCCTGCCTCTATGCTGGATGAGGCATTGGTGTACATTTTGGCCAAAGCGTAATAAGCCACTCACCACGTCAAGGTCGCCTCTATGGAGTGGTCCCTAACACTAGTTCCTACCTGTTTGTGGGCCATGACAGCCACACAAAGTCCAGGGAATGCAGGTGCAGCATGCACGCCAAGCACACTCTGCTTTTAACCCCGTCCGGTGCCATTACAACTTTCATCGGATCCAGGGATGCAAGTGCCAACATGCATGCTGAGCCTACTATATACTTCTCCTGGAGCCAAATGGCTACTGGTAGGTGCTATATATGCAGACTCAGTTTTATACTGACTTTAAAAGCAGCCTCCAGGACAGATTGACTGGTCAGGTGTGCATGACTGCATGGAGATCGCCACGCCTCCAATATATACTACAAATTCTTTATTGAATGCTGCACATATATTTATATTGACAGTTGGAACACCTCTTTCAATTGGTAAATTGTAAAACCCAGTCTGATTGGCTATGCAAATGAGGTAAGCAGGGATTAGTTCAAGAGCTTGGCTGGGAGGCAGATGGGTGTGGCCATTGTCACAGAGAGATTCAAACCATGACATTACCCCCCCTCCTGTGAAACAGTCCAACAGCCACAGTGGGACCCTCACCGGGTCAACTCGAGGATGTTGGAAAAGTAGTCTTAAGATTCCAGGTCTGTCTGCCGGGATAATCCATCCGCATTCCCGTTTTGAGGCCCTGTACGATATTGTATGGTGAAATTGTAGGGTTGCAAAGCCAGGCTCCACCTTAGTAATCGGCCATTCTCTCCCGCCACCCGGTTTAGCCATATCAATGGATTGTGGTCCGTCATGACGGTAAAAGAGCGTCCATACACGTGGGGCTGCAATTTCTTTAAAGCCCAGACTAAAGCCAAACATTCTTTTTCCACGGCAGCATATCCAACTTCACGGGGTAACAACTTGCGGCTGAGATACGCCACCGGGTGCTCCTTCCCGTAGTCGCCAACTTGACTTAGTACGGCTCCCAGTCCGAACATGGAGGCGTCTGTATGTACGACAAAGTGTTTGTTAGGATCGGGTGCTGCCAGTATGGGAGCTTGTGTTAGGGTGGTTTTCAACTGTTGAAATGCTGTTTCACACTCCGGGGACCACAGGACCTGTCTAGGGAGATTCTTTTTGGTCAGGTCCATCAGTGGTTTGGCTGTGTCACTATAGTGGGGTACAAACTTTCTGTAGTACCCAGCTGTCCCTAAAAATGCAAGTACCTGGGCCTTGGTTCTGGGAACCGGCTAGTTTAGGATGGCCTCGATTTTTGCAGGCTATGTCCCAGATATTGTACCTCAGACATCCCGATATTACACTTGTCTGGCTTCAGGGTCAGGCCTGCAACTCTGATTCTGTCTAGCACTATGCCCAGGTGTCTGAGATGCTCCTCCCATGTCTGGCTATAGATTGCGATGTCATCAAGATATCCGCATGCAAAATCCTACAAACCACCGAGGAGTTGATCTATCATTCGTTGGAAGGTAGCCGGAGCATTTTTCATCACCCGGAACTGGTAAAGGCCAAACGGGGTGATGAAGGCCGACTTTGGAATGGCGTCCGCCTCTAGGGGAATCTGCCAGTAGCCTGTACACAGGTAAATAGTCATCAGATAATGTCCCTGAGCTATTTTGTCCAACAGTTCATCCACTCGGGGCATGGGGTAGGCGTCTATCACAGTACAGTCATACAGTCGCCTATAGTCCACACAAAATCGGGTCGTGCCATCCCGTTTTGGGACTAATACTACAGGGGAAGCCCAGGGGCTTGCTGATGGTTCGATCACCCCTAACTCAAGCATCTCCCTAATCTCTACTCTCATCCCTTCTTGCACAGCTCTGGGAATCCTATCGGCTGATTTTCTCAGGGGCTTCTGCCCGAGGGTCTCAACCTTGTGCACTGCCAAGTGAGTGTATCCAGGGAGTGTTGAGAACATCTCTTTCCGGTCCTGGAGTAATTCCCGGACATGTTCTTGTTCCTGGGGTCCTAACCCATCTCCTAACTGAACATCTTCCACCCCCCAAGAACGGTTATTGATTGCGGAAAGCTCCAGCATCGGCAGGTATTCAGAGTCCCCGGGGGCAGGAGCGCATATGGCAGCTACTGCCTCAGCCCTCTTGTGATAGGCCTTTAACATATTGATGTGGAATGTCCTCTTAATTCTTGTGTCTGCACAGCTGGCGACCACGTAGGTGGTGTCGCACAGCTGTTTTACCACCGGATAGGGGCCCTGCCAGGAGGCCTGTAATTTATTTTGCTTTAAGAGTTTTAGTACTAAGGCCTTCTGTCCGACACAAAAAGTGTTATTCCAAGCAGATCGATCATACCAAACCTTCTGCTGACTCTGGGCTGATTGCATATTCTCATGGACTAGCTGGGTAAGTTCCCGCAGTCGCTCCCTGAGTTCCAAGACGTAACTAAGGATGGGGAGGCCTTCCGGATCCTCTCCCCCTTCCCACTGGGCCCTCACTAAGTCTAAGGGTCCCCTAACCCTTTGCCCATACAACAGCTCAAATGGTGAAAACCCTGTGGACTCTTGAGGTACCTCCCTGTAGGCGAACAGTAGGTGGGGAAGATATTTCTCCCAATCCTTCCTACTCTCCACGAAGGCCCGAAGTAGCTGCTTTAGGGTCCCGTTAAATCTCTCGCACAGCCTGTTCGTTTGGGTGTGGTAGGGTGCGCTCTGTAGGGTTTTAATACCACAGAGGCGCCAGAGCTGCTGGGTCAGCTCGGCGGTGAACTGATTTCCTTGATCAGACAATATCTGCTGGGGAAATCCTACCCTAGTGAACACCCACAGTAAGGCATCAGCTACCGTGTCAGCCTGGATATTGGATAGGGGAATGGCTTCCGGGTGGCGTAATCCACCAAGTAAGAATATACTTCTTCCCAGTGACACTGGAGCGGGCCAGTGGGCCAATAATGTCTACTGCTATCCGGCTAAAGGGTTCCCTAATTATCGGCATGGGGTGCAGAGAGGCTTTTGGATGATCCCCCGCCTTTCCTACCCTCTGGCAGGTCTCACAGGTCCGGCAGTATTCTCGTACCTCTGCATGTAACCTAGGCCAGAAGAAAGCACGAGACAACCGACTCCGGGTCTTAGCTATCCCTAAATGTACGGCCAAGGGGATATCGTGAGCCAGCCTCAATAGCTCCTGTCTGTACTTCTGGGGTACGACTAGCTGTTTGTGGGTGCCCTCGCGCTTCCCGTTGCCCACCCCTTCAGTGTAACGATAAAGAAGCCCTCCCTCCCACTCTATTCTGTCTTCCCCTAACCCCCCTGGATCCTTGCCCCCCCTGTCCCGATAGCACGCTAAAGTAGGGTCTCTCCGAGTTTCTTGCCTAACGTCGGAAGGAGAATCCCAGGACATGGGGTTGTCAAGTCAGTGTAACGTGGGAGGATTTGGTCTTACCTGGGTCCCCATAGGAGTGGAGTTGCCTTGTAGGTGGCTTTGTTGTCGGGTGGTCACGGCCATGGCGGTCTCTGGTGCAAATGATGAGATCAAATGCCCCAAGTCGTTCCGCAAAAGTACTTCCACGGGTAACTCACGGAGTATCCCTACTCTCACTTGTCGCTTCCCTGAGCCCCAATCCAGGTGAACCATGTGAGGCTGAATAAGTGTAATCGTAGCCCCGGAATCACGAAGTCCCGCCGGAATAATGAAGTCCCTGGGCCGGCTGCCCATTAACCCATACCGCCTGATGATGGTGCTTCTGATTATCTTCAGCTGCGGCCTGGACGGGATCAGCCTCGAACAGCTCACCAAACTCTTCCTGAACATCTAGAGGGTTGGCCTCGTTCTGGAGGCAATAGGTCGCAGACCTGGATGACTGGGCAGTCTCTTGGTACCTCGGGGATCCGATAGGGCAATAACGCTGCAGATGACCCTTCTGATTACATACACTCACCTAAAGAATTATTAGGAACACCATACTAATACGGTGTTGGACCCCCTTTTGCCTTCAGAACTGCCTTATTTCTATGTGGCATTGATTCAACAAGGTGCTGATAGCATTCTTTAGAAGTGTTGGCCCATATTGATAGGATAGCATCTTGCAGTTGATGGAGATTTGAGGGATGCATATCCAGGGCACGAAGCTCCCGTTCCACCACATTCCAAAGATGCTCTATTAGGTTGAGATCTGGTGACTGTGGGGGCCATTGTCATGTTCAAGAAACCAATTTGAAATGATTCGAGCTTTGTGACATGGTGCATTATCCTGCTGGAAGTAGCCATCAGAGGATGGATACATGTTATCATTCTTTTTACGCCAAATTCGGACTCTACCATTTGAATGTCTCAACAGAAATCGAGACTCATCAGACCAGGCAACATTTTTCCAGTCTTCAACAGTCCAATTTTGGTGAGCTCGTGCAAATTGTAGCCTCTTTTTCCTATTTGTAGTGGAGATGAGTGGTACCCGGTGGGGTCTTCTGCTGTTGTAGCCCATCCGCCTCAAGGTTGTGCGTGTTGTGGCTTCACAAATGCTTTGCTGCATACCTCGGTTATAACGAGTGGTTATTTCAGTCAACGTTGCACTTCTATCAGCTTGAATCAGTCGGCCCATTCTCCTCTGACCTCTAGCATCCACAAGGCATTTTTGCCCACAGGACTGCCGCATACTGGATGTTTTTCCCTTTTCACACCATTCTTTGTAAACCCTAGAAATGGTTGTGCGTGAAAATCCCAGTAACTGAGCAGATTGTGAAATACTCAGACCGTCCCGTCTGGCACCAACAACCATGCCACGCTCAAAATTGCTTAAATCACCTTTCTTTCCCATTCTGACATTCAGTTTGGAGTTCAGGAGATTGTCTTGACCAGGACCACACCCCTAAATGCATTGAAGCAACTGCCATGTGATTGGTTGACTAGATAATTGCATTAATGAGAAATAGAACAGGTGTTCCTAATAATTCTTTAGGTGAGTGTATATAGCACTTAGGCCCGGTAGAAGGTTTTGATCGGGCTAAGGGTCTATAGGCAGCCCACTGAGATACTGGAGTTTGGCTCGAGGTCGGTACACTGTGCCGCGGTAGTGGTAGCGCTGGCCTCCAATGGATCTCCGAGAGTCCAGATATTCATCGGCCATAGTCGCCGATTGCTGTACCGTCTGTGGCCGCTTATCTCCCAATCCCGTACTATCGGAGAGGTGTGGTCAAAGAACTGCTCTAAGAGAACTAGCTGGGTGATGTCCTCTATGGTATAAGCATGGCTTCCCTGGAACCAGCCCTTGAGGTTCTGCTGCAGACGATGTGCCCACTCCACGTAGGTTAGGTTGCCTTGTTTACGGGATTCTCAAAACTTAATCTGGCTGGCCTCAGAGGTACTGGCAAATTTTGGAAAATTTTACCCGGTCATAATCCATGGCGTCTTCATCCTCCATGGCTCGATACGCATCCGCAGCTTTGCCAGTTAGGTTACTCGCCAGTAAGGCGACCCGATCTTGGGATGGCACTTTATGTATCTGGCACAGTCTCTCAATGTACTGGAGGAACTCTTCTATTTCCTCCTCTCCTTCCTTAAATAATTTGAATGCGCGAAAGGGCAACTTACGGACAGGTGCTGTATCTCTAGGTGTTGTCTCTGATCGCCGTATTTCCGCCATTCTCCACTCATGTTGTTGTTCCAATTCTCTCTCTTATCACTCTAGTTCTCTCTCTTGACGCTTATCCTGCAGCTGGATGTCTCTAAAGGCATTCTGTATGGCGGTCTCGGATGGGTTGGCACCATATAATGCCAACCCGCTCCCTAACTCGTTGCTGAAACAAGTCTTCCACGGACCGAGGTCCAGCATCACCATCCCTCAGATCCATCACAGCTAACTCACTGATCAAGGTGGCCATGTTCTTTGTCCCAGCGATTCCTCCTCGGCTCTCAAGTAAATCTTTCAGCGTGTCTCTCCTGCAGGCTGCGTAGTTAGTCATTCCTAGTTGTGATTTGGAGTGTCCCAGTAACTGGAGAGCTAATCCCACCGCTGCCACCAATGTAACAAGCCCCTGCTCGCTCTATTCTTCTCTCACGGCACTCCCTGATGTGACCACAATATCTGCTTGTTCCGCCGTTGATGATCCGGCCTCAAACTACCGCTCGTGTCGTTTTAATTCTCACAGAACTAACACCAGTCAGGCTGTATGTGAGTTCAAACTGGCAAAAGTCTTTATTGAATGCTCCACATATATTTATATTGACACCTCTTTCAATTGGTAAATTGTAAAACCCCCTCTAATTGGCTATGCAAATGAGGTAAGCAGGGATTAGTTCAAGAGCTTGGCTGGGAGGCAGATGGGTGTGGCCATTGTCACAGAGAGATTCAAACCATGACACGTGGTTTTGGGGTAGAAGGGGAAAAGAAACAGATTAAATTATGTGTGGACTTCTTAATATTTTTTAGATACCCAACAGACACTTTCTAAGCCATTTAACGTAATCGAAGATTTCAGTTCCCTGTCAGGATTTGAGATCAATTGGAGTAAATCAATATTATTACCATTGGATAATGATATAACAACATCAATGTACATAGACGTTAAAATATTGGCTGAAATTAAAGAATATCCAACACAAAATATCTCTCCAATCCTCAGGAAGACAAAAAGTACAAAAAGTAAGACGAGTGTATGGCAGAAGCTACCTCTTAGTATAACGGACAGAGTTGGATTATGTGGTGATAGAGGGATCCAGACATTAAAATTATTGTTTGGAGTAGGCAACCACTCCCTTCCTGTTGGGGGTCATCACCTCTTCCATGTCCTGTCCAGAGACAGGTGTCACTGGTGAAGTTGCAGATAGCTGGAACTTATAAAGAAACGACTGACTGGCTTGATCCCAGACTAAGGAGCATATAGGTGAGCCCTTTAAAACCCTAAGAGCTCTCCCTGACTGCTATGCACATGCAAGGGTCTCAATGGTAGACAATTGCATGCCCACGTACCTAAGACTGTGTAACACCTGAAAACCCTATAATAGTGAGAGGACACGACCACCGGCTCCCTGCATTTAATACGGATGGAGTCAGGGTCACCTAGAATCAAGCCAGCAAGGAAACACAATAAAGGAAAAGACTTATCTGAGCAAACAGCAGCAGCAGCCTCCAGCAGTTAACAATTGATCCAGGAACTAGTATAAACCGCAAAGTGAGGCAGTATGGGAGGGAATATAAAGGAAGACGATTAGTCTAAATAAGTGACACCTGGCAGAAGGAAAGGAGATGACAAAGTGAAACCAAAACAAAGAACATCATACAAGAGGTAGAGAAGAACGTCTGTCAGACCTTCTCACAGAACTAGCGGTGACAGTACCCCTCCCTCTACGGGTGGACTCCGGCCACTCAGAGCCCACCTTCTCAGGATGAGACCTATGGAAAGCCCTGATAAGACGAGTGGCCTTAATGTCCGCCACTGGGATACACATCCTCTCATCAGGACCATAACCCTCCCAATGAACGAGGTACTGAAGAGAACCGCGGATAATACGAGAATCCACAATCCTAGAGACCTGAAATTCAAGATTACCATCAACAAAAATCGGAGGAGGAGGCAAAGAGGAGGGTACAGTGGGTTGGACATAAGGTTTTAATAGGGACCTGTGAAAAACATTATGGATCTTCCAAGTCTGAGGAAGATCAAGACGGAAGGCAATGGGATTGATGACGGACAAGATCTTGTAAGACCCAATAAACTTAGGACCCAACTTCCAGGAGGGAACCTTCAGTTTGATATTCTTTGTAGAGAACCACACCAGATCACCCACATTCAGGTCCGGACCAGGCACACGTCTCTTATCTGCCACACGCTTATATCTCTCACTCTTCCTCTTCAGATTACCCTGAATCTTTTGCCAAATAAATGACAAAGACGAGGAAAATCTCTATTCATCAGGTAAACCAGAAGACCCCTCTCCAGAGAATGTCCCAAACTGCGGATAAAAGCCATATGCACCAAAAAATTGTGACTTATCAGAGGACTCCTGGCGGCGGTTATTTAAAGCAAACTCAGCAAGGGACAAAAAAGAATACCAATCCTCCTGATTCTCCGCCATAAAACAGCGCAGATATGTCTCCAGATTCTGATTGACGCGTTCGGTCTGACCATTCGACTGCGGGTGAAAAGCAGAAACGACAACCAAACCCCCAAGTGAGAACAGAAGGCCTTCCAGAATCTGGAAACAAATTGCGTGCTCCTATCAGAAACGATGTCTGAAGGAATGCCATGCAATTTAACAATGTGATCAACAAATGCTTGCGCATTAGCATTGGGTAACCCAGGAAAGGGAATGAAATGCGCCATTTTGCTAAAACGGTCCACTACCACCAGAATCACAGTCCTCCCCGAGGAACGAGGCAGGTCCGTAATGTAGTCCATGGACAGATGCGTCCAAGGACGGGAAGGAATGGGTAACGGGAGGAGAGAACCCGATGGCCGTAAATGAGAGACCTTGGCACGAGCGCAGGTCTTGCAGGCTGCCACAAAACCCTCAACCGTCTTACGAAGAGCCGGCCACCAGAATCTCCGAGCAATGAGATCCACTGTGGCTCTACTCTCCGGGTGCCCAGCACGGACAGTATCGTGGTGCTCCTTAAAAACCTTGTGTCGTAAAGCGGGAGGCACAAAGAACCTCCCAGGAGGACAAAGATCAGGAGCCTCTGCCTGGGCTGCCTGAACCTCTCCCTCCAAATCAGGATAAAGAGCAGAGATGACTACCCCATCAGCCAAAATGGGACCCGGGTCTTCAAAGATCCCCCTCCCGGAATACAACATGACAGGGCATGCGTCTTCACATTTTTAACCCCAGGGCGGAACGTAACAACGAAATTAAACCTTGAAAAGAACAATGACCATCTGGCCTGTCTCGGGTTCAGACGCTTGGCCGATTCCAAGTAGGCCAGATTCTTATGGTCGGTAAACACGGTAATAGGGTGTCTGGCTCCCTCTAACCAATGGCGCCATTCCTCAAAAGCTAATTTGATGGCCAACAACTCCCTATCTCCCACATTGTAATTTATTTTTGCAGAGGAGAGTTTCCTTGAGAAAAAGGCACACGGTCGCCAATTGGCAGCAGAGGGACCCTGAGATAAGTCTGCACCCACACCCACCTCAGAAGCGTCCACCTCAACAATAAAAGGTAGAGAGACATCAGGTTGTACCAAAATGGGAGTGGAAGCAAAACACTCTTTAATACTAGAAAAGGCTTTAAGCGCATCTATCGACCACGAGGAAAAATCCACCCCCTTTTTAGTCATATCAGTGAGTGGCTTGATAACAGGAATAATTCAAAATGAACTTTCTGTAATAATTGGCAAAACCCAAAAACCGCATCAGCGCCTTCTGATTCTCAGGAAGCTCCCAATCAAGCACAGCGCGGACCTTCTCAGGGTCCATCCGAAAACCAGAAGCGGAGAGAAGAAAACAAAGAAATTGAATCTCTGGAACCGCAAACACACATTTTTCCAGTTTAGCGTACAATTTATTCTCCCGCAGAATCAGCAAGACCTGACATAGGTGGTCCCGATGAGTCTTGAAATCAGGAGAAAAAATCTAAATGTCATCTAGATACACCAGTACAAATTTCCCCATTAAAGGTATTCTATCATGAGATTTGAGCCCTATAAGCTAAACATATAAAAGCAGTTTAGGATTCATGTTATTAGTACGGACCTGGCCATATGTTTAGCTTATAAGGCTCAAATCTCATGACAGAATCCCTTTAAATGATAAAAAATGCTGCTCACAAAATGTTGGAAGACGGCGGGAGCATTCATCAAACCAAAGGGCATAACTAAATTCTCGAAATGACTTTCAGGGATATTGAAGGCCGTCTTCCATTCGTCCCCTTCCCCTTCCCTGACCCTGACTAGGTTGTATGCCCCTCTTAAATCCAACTTAGAAAAAACTTTAGCCCCAACAATCTGGTTAAACAGGTCCGGGATCAGACGAAGCGGATATGGGCCACGAATCGTAATACGGTTAAGCTCCATGAAATCCAGACGAGGTCTTAAAGAAGCATCTTTTTTCTTAACAAAAAAAAACCCAGCTGCAACAGGTGACTCCGAGGGTCGGATGTGTCCCTTTCTCAGGCTCTCAGAGATGTAATTACGAATAGCGACTCTTTCAGGTTGGGAGAGATTGTACAGTTGTGGCCAAAAGTTTTGAGAATTACATAAATATTGGAAATTGGAAAAGTTGCTGCTTAACTTTTGTTTTATGGCACGGTGCTCCATCGTGCTGGAAAATGCATTGTTCTTCACCAAACTGTTGTTGGATTGTTGGAAAAAGTTGCTGTTGGAGGGTGTTTTGGTACCATTCTTTATTCATGGCTGTATTTTTGGGCAAAATTGTGAGTGAGCCCACTCCCTTGGATGAGAAGCAACCCCACACATGAATGGTCTCAGGATGCTTTACTGTTGGCATGACACAGGACTGATGGTAGCGCTCACCTTTTCTTCTCCGGACAAGCCTTTTTCCAGATGCCCCAAACAATCGGAAAGAGGCTTCATCGGAGAAAATGACTTTGCCCCAGTCCTCAGCAGTCCATTCACCATACTTTCTGCAGAAGATCAATCTGTCCCTGATGTGTTTTTTTTTGGAGAAGTGGTTTCTTGCTGGCCTTCTTGACACCAGGCCATCTTCCAAAAGTCTTTGCCTCACTGTGCGTGCAGATGCGCTCACACCTGCCTGCTGCCATTCCTGAGCAAGCTCTGCACTGGTGGCACTCCGATCCCGCAGCTGAATCCTCTTTAGGAGACGATCCTGGCGCTTGCTGGACTTTCTTGGACGCCCTGAAGCCTTCTTAAGAAGAATTGAACCTCTTTCCTTGAAGTTCTTGATGATCCTATAAATTGTTGATTGAGGTGCAATCTTAGTAGCCACAATACCTGTGAAGCCATTTTTATGCAACGCAATGATGGCTGCACACGTTTCTTTTCAGGTCACCATGGTTAACAATGGAAGAACAATGATTTCAAGCATCACCCTCCTTTTAACATGTCAAGTCTGCCATTTTAATCCAATCAGCCTGACATAATGATCTCCAGCCTTGTGCTCGTCAACATTCTCACCTGAGTTAACAAGACGATTACTGAAATGATCTCCGCAGGTCCTTTAATGACAGCAATGAAATGCAATGAAAAGGTTTTTTTGGGATTAAGTTAATTTTCATGGCAAAGAAGGACTATGCAATTCATCTGATCACTTTAGTATATCGAGTTCCATTTCTATTGCTGTGGATTTCAAAAAAGGGCATAGCCAGGCCACCGCTCGGGAGAGGAGTATAGCCTTTCCGTAGAGTTCTGGGTTTGGAAGGCCTATACCCCCAGCTTGTCTAGGTTTGGTGAGGAGGGAGAATGCCAGTCTAGCTTTCTTCCCATTTCATATAAAGGATCAAATTTTTTTTTCCAATGAAGCGTAGTAATGCTTGGGTATGGGAATCGGAAGAACCTGTTGTAGGTAAGTGAGACGGGGGAGGGTTAGGGAAGAGAACAGGTTTTTGCGGCCAAACCAGGACAATGTAGGGTTGGACTGGGTAAGGTTGTCTATAGCTTTAAAAATGGAAGACTTTAATGGGACATAGTTAAGATAGAATAGGTCTTTTATTATGGGGCTAATTTTAACACCCAGGTAGGTGATGGTGGAAGAGGACCAATTGAAAGGTGAGTTTTCCATTAGACGTCTTTTGGTGGTGGGGGGGATACCTGAACATAAGACTAGGGATTTATTAGCATCAATCTTGAAGTCTGAAACCGTACTATAAAGGTTGAGATGAGACTGGATACAGGTTAGTGAAACTACTGGATTTACTGTCATCATTAGAACATCATCCACAAATGCTGCAATTTTCTGTTCCTTGCCTCCCAAATATAGACCCTCAATTTTCCTGTCTGACCTTATAATAGATAAGAGCGGTTCCAATGCAAGGATGAATAAAAGTGGGGACAGAGGACAGCCCTGTCGCATCCCATTTTTTATAGCAAATGGGGAGGAAAGATTCCCATTGACCATAACCAGAGCTGTTGCTTGGTCGTACATGGCAAAGGTAGCCTGAACAACGGGATCAGGGAGGCCAAACCTAAGCAAGACATGTTTCAGGTATGTCCAGTTGACTCTATCAAATGCCTTCTCAGCATCAGTGCTGAGAAGGAGCAAGGGGGAAGAGATGTGATTGGCATGACAGAGCGCATTAATCACTCTAGATGTGTTGGCTTTGCCCTCTCTGTTGCAGATAAAGCCAACCTGATCCCTGTGAACAAGATGGGGGAGAAGGTTAGCCAGCCTGTTAGCCTGGTTAGCCAGCCGGCTAACATTTTGGCCAGGAGTTTGAGGTCTATATTCAGGAGGGATATGGGCCTATAATTGGATCACTGCTTGGAGTCCTTCCCTTCTTTAGGGATGAGCGTGATATGGGCCGCAGTCATGTCTCTAGATAGTGGGACACCTTTAAGCGCTAGGTTGCAGACCTCAAGAAGATGGGGGAAGAGGATTTCGTGAAAGGTTTTGTAGTATGAGACCGGAAGGCCGTCCAGGCCTGGGCTCTTCCCTTTTGGCATTTGGCTTAAGGCTTTATTGAGTTCGGTTAATGTGAAGGGAATTTCTAATTTTAGCTTTTGATCTGGAGATATGGAAGGGATATTGGATGAGTCTAGGAAAGATGAAATAATGGATGTCCGACTTTCTGGGGTTATGTTGGTGGGGAGGTTGTAGAGGTTTTCGTAAAAGGAACGGAACTGGGTAGCGATGGGGGGGGGCATAAAAGACCGGTTTGCCATCGGGTGAAGTAACTTGGTGAATATAGTTTGCGGCTCTCCTACCTTTTATCCTACTAATTAGGAATTTGGTGGCCTTATCGCCATGGGAGAAATACTTATGCTGGGAGTTCAAGTAGTATTTGCCCACTTTAGCTTGAAGGAGGATTTTAAGTTCTGCCCTATGATTTGATAGTTCCAGTAAGTGGAGATCTGTGGGACTCTTTTTATGGAGAGATTCGAGCCTTTGGATGTTCTTGAGGGCTTCATCTATTGCTTTTTCCCTCAACTTTTTCTGATAAGATCCAATATTGATAAACTGGCCCCTGATAAAGGGTTTGTGCGCGTCCCATAAGGTGTTAGCAGAGAGGTCAGGGCATTCATTTAGGGAAAAGTATTCTTTGATGTGTTTGGAGATCAAATCAATCGTGGATTGGTGTCCCAATAAGGATTCATTTAGTCTCCAGTTAAAACACGTGGGGATACTATTTGGGGCCATTACAGAGAGGAAGATTGGAGAGTGGTCGGAGAGATGCATGGAGCCTATTGAGGCCTCCTTACAAAGATGTAGGTGTTCTTTGGAAATTAGTAGGTAGTCTAGGCGATGATAGGTACCATGCATTGTGGAGAAGAATCTGTAGTCTGATGTGTTGGGATGGTGGGATCGCCACACATCTATCAACTGGAGATTCCAGAGATTGTCTCGAAAGCTTTTAAGGGATTTATCTGAGTGATGTGACTTTTGGGAGGATGTATCTATTTGTGGGTGTAAGGCCATATTCAATCTCCTCCCACGACCACTATCCCTTCTTTGAGAGAATCAATGAGTGGACATATGTTTGAGAACCAACGGGATTGATTAGAGTTGGGAGCATAAAGATTTACGAAGGTGTATGTTTGTGGGCCTATGGTGCCCTTTACCAGTATAAATCTCCCATCAGGGTCTTGTGTGTGGCTAACATATATGAAGGGAATTTTCCTCTGAAATCCTATGCTAACTCCCCCACAATGATACCAATGAGAGTAGTGGGAAAATTGCATGGAGGAACACAACATCAGCTAAGAATAGAAAAGATTTGACTTCGCTCTGAAGGGGATTGGAAGCCTTTTACGTTATATGAGGCTATATGTAGGTCAGCCATTGCGAGCTATGTATGATATGGTACCTTGTAGACAATGGTGTGTCCTCCAGGAGAATACGGCGACGTAAAGGGGTGCCGTCATCTGAATCCGGATGCAGGTCGAAGTGATGGGGGTCTCACGATGTGTTGGTGAGGTTGACAAGTACCTTGGGGGCAGGATAAGAAGGGTAACAAATACAGGTCAAAACATCACAACCGAAAAAATCAAGCATACAAGAGTACACTTTGGACATGTGGGGGATAATTGGTCAGATGACCAGGTATTAGACCGTATATCACCCTAATGGGGGCCTTAAGGTAGCTGGTAGGGATGAGTCTAGCAATTCAAATTCTATAGAGTGGGGAGAGAAAGCAGGTTAATATACATAATATTACAAAACCGGTAGTGACAGCGGATGGCTGTGGAGTGGCACTTCCAGAAGGTGGTGAGTGGAACTAATGAACTGGAGCTTAAGTCCTTTTAAGGTTCCTGGGAGAGGCTCCTGGGTGTAAGCTGATGTCCTCTTTTCCTGGATCTTGATGATTTTGGGGTTCGCTGGACCTCAAACGGCGGCACTTTGGGGAGATCTGGCAGGTCTCCAAGGTCACGGTATAGTTCCCAATTTTCTATCTGTAGGGTGGGGATGTCCAGGTCTTCAAGGATAGGCGCGATGTCGGCATAGGACGAGATGTTGATCCGCTTGCCTGCTATGGAGAAGGAAAGTCCAAATGGATAGGACCAGCGGTATAAGACTTTGTTGGACTGAAGCCAGTCGGTCAGGGGTTTTAAGGCTCTCCGTTTCTTGAGAGTGGAAGGGGCTAGATCCTGGTATATCTCCAACCTGGAGTCTTCATAGGAGAGGTCAGCATGATTGCGTGCAGCATCTAGGATGGCCGCCTTGACTGGAAAATTTAAGAACTTGCAGATGATGTCACGAGGTGGCTCAGTCGGCTTAGGTTTAGGGCGTAGCGCCCTATGTGCGTGTTCAACGGCAATTTCTTGTGGGTAATCGGGGCCTAACAGGGAGCCACAGATGGAGATGATGGTGGTGGTAATCTCTCCCGGCGGTACTGATTCAGGGATCCCTCTGAATCTTAAGTTGTTGCAGCGCCCTCTGTTCTCCTGGTCTTCCAGGGCATTGTGCAGTTCATTGAGGTGCGCCGTGCAGCAACGGAGTGAGGCAGAGACCGCTGACTTGTGATTCAGGGATGCGGCCTGGTGGGTTTCAAGTGTTTCCACCCGTTCCCCAATGTGTCTCACCTCTTGTCTAAAGGCAGAAAGTTCAGTGAGGAACGGCTCCATAACCCGGTCCAGGTAACGTCTGGTGAGCGGTAGGTCAGAGCTGGGTTGGCATTCCTCAGAGTCGCTGTCACCCTCAGAGTGTGCGGGGACGCGCTTCAAGGCCTTGGGCTGCTGGGCCGGCGCCATCTTTGGCTCTCGTGACGCGATCGTTGCGGCCGCTTTTTGAGGAATTTATCCATATCACCGCCTGGAATCTGGCATTTGGGGATCACGGGGTGTTCACTAAGCTTGGGGTTCCCGATTTTTACCATCCTCACTCGCTGGGGCTAATTATAGCTGGTGCTAGGAACGGTCGTCTTGACGAAGCAGTGAACTAAGCGTCTATCTCAGTCCGGCGCTAGCTCCACCCTTCAGATGGCACAGTCTTGGTAGAAACCTCTGAAAGAGACGCCGTGAGGCAATTCTCTCTGCAAAACTCACTCCAACCATTTATTTGCCTTGCTTGCCAATCAATGGTGGGGTTATGTTTAGTGAGCCAGGGTAGCCCCAACACTAGAGGAGTAGGTAATTTGATTAAGACGAAACATGACATATCCTCAACATGAGCGTCACCCACATTCAAACGAATATTGTGAACTATGCCCTTTAACGATCTTTGAGAAAGTGGAGCGGAATCAATAGCAAAAAACAGGTATATCCTTTTCCAAAGTGCACACCTGGAAACCATGCGTTGTTGCAAAGTGATTATCAATGAGATTGACAGCTGCTCCACTATCTACAAAAATCTCACAAAAAATGTTCTTGCTGTCTAGCACCACCCTGGCAGGTAGGAGAAAATGGGAACTACAAGCAAACGGCAAACCTTCAATTTCTGCATCAACCTTGTCAATAGTAGCAAATGGAAAGTTTTTAGAGGGTTTCTTTTTTTTCTTTTTTTTTTTTATTACCCTCAGAAAACTCCATGAACCTCCTAGAGGGGCAAACATTAGCCACATGATTTATACCCTCACAACAGAAACAAACCCTCCTCTGAGAGCTGAATCCTCTACTATCAGAGGCAAGCAAACCCAGCTGCATGGCCTCCTCCTCAGAGGGGATTGAGACAGACTGAGACCCCTGCGCACTGAATGAAAAAGCCCCACTGTCCTTGGGCTGAATATGACAGGAAAGAGTAGTCTCCTCTATCTCTCTAAGACGCCTGTCAATACGTACAGCTAGAGACATGGCAGACTGTAAGGACGCTGGTCTCTCATGAAAAGCAAATGCATCTATCAATCTTTCCGAAAGACCATGGCAAAATTGACTTCGGAGTGCAGCATCATTCCAACCAGTATCAGCTGCCCATCTTCAAAATTCAGAACAATATATCTCTGCTGGCTGTTTACCCTGGCATAAAAGACACAGTTTAGATTCAGCCAGAGCAATGCGATCCGGGTCATCATATATCTGCCCCAGGGCTACAAAAAATTCATCCACCGATCGGAGAGGCCGTGCCCCCACCGGCAGCGATAAGGCCCAAGACTGAGCGTTATCCCTGAGCAGCGAGATGATGATCCCCACCCTCTGCTCCTCATCACAGGAGGAATGTGGAGGTAGGCGAAAATGGAGTTTGCAAGCCTCTCTAAAGAGAACAAAATTCTCACTACCCCCAAAATTCTCACGTATCCGGAAGCAAGATCTTAGGCTCGGAACAAGCTACCTCTTAGTATAACGGACAGAGTTGGATTATGTGGTGATAGAGGGATCCAGACATTAAAATTATTGTTTGGAGTAGGCAACCACTCCCTTTACATTCCTGTTGGGGGTCATCACCTCTTCCATGTCCTGTCCAGAGACAGGTGTCACTGGTGAAGTTGCAGATAGCTGGAACTTATAAAGAAACGACTGACTGGCTTGATCCCAAAC
This sequence comes from Bufo bufo, assembly GCF_905171765.1. Lineage (NCBI taxonomy): Eukaryota > Metazoa > Chordata > Amphibia > Anura > Bufonidae > Bufo > Bufo bufo. The sequence goes on from NC_053389.1 coordinate 693,788,062, forward strand.
TAAGGAGCATATAGGTGAGCCCTTTAAAACCCTAAGAGCTCTCCCTGACTGCTATGCACATGCAAGGGTCTCAATGGTAGACGATTGCATGCCCACGTACCTAAGACTGTGTGACACCTGAAAACTCTATAATAGTGAGGGGACACGACCACCGGCTCCCTGCACTTAATACGGACAGAGTCAGGGTCACCTAGAATCAAGCCAGCAAGGAAACACAATAAAGGAAAAGACTTATCTGAGCAAACAACAGCAGCAGCCTCCAGCAGTGAACACTTCATCCAGGAACTAGTATAAACGGCAAAGTGAGGCAGTATGGGAGGGGATATAAAGGAAGACGATTAGTCTAAATAAGTGACACCTGGCAGAAGGAAAGGAGATGACAAAGTGAAACCAAAGCAAAGAACGTCATTCAAGAGGTAGAGAAGAACGTCTGTCAGACCTTCTCACAGAACTGGCGGTGATAACAGGTCAGGAAATTGTACAATAAAAAACAGTAAGATGGAACAACTTAACATAGAAACCAGAGACCCCTATCATAAAATGTCAAGATGCCATTTACCAGCGTTATACAGATCAGAATCGTTAAAGGGTTCAGGAAAAGGCTAGTGCCCTTTACACCGAGGTCACACATAAAACCCTTATCTTGAAATATACATCAAAGAAACTCAGGCCATGTATATGCTTCCATGGTAGCAAAATCAAATAGATCCTAGCTCAGTAACAGGGAACAATTAGATAACTCCAGCTATCCTGCCATTACCTCCACCATGTTTAGTACGCTCGTGTGTGGGACATTCGGATAGAGTGGATGGAGGTAATATTAAATTGCTAGGGTGAATACTTAAAAACATATTTCAATACAAAGAGTTTGAGTCAGCAATCAATCAACCATCAGCAATCAATTACCGAAGCGATTGCAAAGAGACAACAGTATGCGTGCCCTCAGTGGCGCAGAAGCTAAATGTTCTCCTGGCCAAGTTGCTGGTGCTGCAGTCCCTCCCTTTCTAAGTGGTGCACTCTGCACCTTTCAGAGAACTGGTGGCTTGTGCCGAGCCGAGGTGGAGAGTCCCAAGCCGTCATTTCTTTGTCAAAAAGACAGAACCAGCCCTGCACACACATGTAACACAGAAGGTGGGCCAGTCCTTGTCGGTGTCTGCTAAAGTGCACGGCAGCGCTGACATGTGGAGCTGTAACTACGGTCAGAGACAATACATATCCTTTATGGACCACTGGGTGAAAGAGGTTCCTGCAAAACCACACCAGCAACTTGGCCAGGTGATGCGCTTCTACTTCCACGTTCTCACGCTATTGGTCCTGCGACAATGTCCACTTCTGCCTGCTCATTCTCCACCGTGTCCTCAGCCTCCACTGCGCGGACAATTCACAGTGCCCCTCCAGCATACCACATGTGCAGGGCAAAGCAGTGTTGCGCTGTTCTGCACCTCGTTTGCTTGGGCGAATGGAGTCACACAGGAGAGGAACTGCTCCGTGTCCTTCATCAAGAAATCAAATCCTGGCTTTCTCCGCGACAACTGAAAATCGGAACCATGGTGACCGACAATGGGAAGAACATGGTGTTTGTGCTGAGTCAAGGAGGGCTGAAACGTGTGCCCTGCACGTGTTTAATCTGGTTGTCAAGCAGTTCCTGAAGTCTTCCACCCATCTGCAAGACATCTTAAAAATGGCCAGGAAACTCTACATGCACTTTAGCCACTCGTACACCACAAAGCAGACCCTCCTTGGGCTGCAGCGGCAGAACAGCATCCCCCAACATAGTCTGATATGCAATGTTTCCAACCATTGGAATTCCACCCTACAAATGTTGGGCCAACTATACGAACTGAGAAAGGCCATAAACGATTTCTTGATGATCCAAGCAGACAGGAGTACTCCCCTGTGTAACTTCGATGTCACCCAGTGGCAGATCATGCATGACACCTGCCGGTTGCTCAGTCCCTTTGAGGATGCCACGTTATTTGTCACTCGCCAGGATTACGGGATGAACAACATCATTCCACTGCTTCCTGTCCTGGAACAGATGCTGGTAAATCTGGCTGATCAGAGGACTGGAGACGTGTTGCCCTGTGGGGTCTGAACTGGAGGAGGAGGAGATTGGAGCACAAGCAACGTGTAGTGAAATGGGTGGTTTTTCCACAAAGGTGACAGGAGAGGAGGAGCAGGAGCAGCCAGAGGAGCTACAGGGCAATGAGGAAGAGGAGGCAGAGGACCCAGAGACACCATGGCAGTATGCAGTGGAGATGGAGGCAGGGAGTCCCTCTGAGTCACTTGCACAAATGGCCGATGCATGCTCACTTGCTTGACTTTTGGATCTCCAGCTTGTTGGACCCTAGCTACTGGTCCAAAATAGGGGCCTTTATTACACCTGCTGAGAGGGAGGACAAACTGAACAACTATAGAGAAATTCTGTGTAGTCAGTTGTCCGCTGCCTATCTGTGCCATCATCCATCCTCTTGCAGGTCTAACCAGGGGGCCCTCTGGGCTCATGTTCCTCTGCAATGGCTGCTGTGGCAGGGTGGGGGGATAGGAGCAGTTTTAGCGCCATCAGCAGCAACTTGAGTCTAGAGTTGCTGATGAGCAGCCTTCTTCAACTACCTAGTGAAGAAACTACTTACCAGCAGCAGCAGCATCTAGACCTGGAGGAGGACCTGAACCAACAGGTGGTGGCATACTTGGACAGCAACCTGCCACCCCACATTGAAGATCCGCTGGACTACTGGGCAACCAAATGGGATTTGTGGCCTCAACTGGCATTTGGAGTTTGCCCCGGAAAAGCTGTCCTGTCCAGCCAGTAGTGTGGCATCAGAGCGGGTGTTTAGTGCGGCGGGGCCATACTTACCCCAAGAAGAACTCACCTGTCCACCCAAAATATGTAAAGACTGACCTTTGTCAAGATGAATCAGGCGTGGATCAGCCAGCATTTCCACCCACCAATGCCTGATGCATCAGACTAGATCATCCATGGTGCCACACCAACACTTTGACAAAAGAGACCAGTTTTTTCTGGCTACCTGCCTCAGCTACTATTCTGATGCTGCCACCCACCTGATGCAACATATCTGATGCCAAGTGCTTGTTCTTTCACCCACGATCTTCAGCTGGTACTGGTATTGCCACCCACCTCCCCACTCAGTCACTGGGTTACTCTGTGGACTTCTGATGCTGTTGTCACCTCCACACTATGTCACCTTGCCACTCTGTGGTCCCCTGATGCTGCTGCCACCTCAACACTATATCACCTTGCCACTCTGTGGTCTTCTGATGCTGCTGCCACCTCCACACTATGTCACCTTGCCACTCTGTGGTCTCCTGATGCTGCTGCTACCTCTCACTATGTCACCTTGCCACTCTGAGCCTCCTGATCCTGCTGCTGCCACCTCCTCACTTTTATTGTGCCACCCTGTGGCCTCCTCCTGATACTGTTGCTGCCACCTTCACACTCTGTCATTGTGCCACTCTGTGGCCTCCTGATGATGCTGCTGCCACCTCGCCACTGTCATTGTGCCACCCTGTGGCATCCTCCTGATGCTTCTACTGCCGACAACTCCACACTCTGATGATTCTGCTGCTTCCACCTTCACACTGTCATTGTGCCACTCTGTGTCCTCCTCCTTATGCTGCTCTGCTGCCACCTCCAAACTCTATCATTGGGCCACTCTGTGGCCTGCTCCTGATGCTGCTGCCACCTCCAGACTCTGCCATTGGCCACTCTGTGGTCTCCTCATGCTGCTTCAACCTCACTACTATGTCATAGGGCACTCTGTAAACGTCTCATGCTGCTCCCACCCTCCCCACTTCATGTCTGGGCCACTATTTTGCCTTTAGGCCTGGCTGACATCTTTATTTATTTGATCCTTCTTCTGATCTGTCAGAAGGAAGGAAAAATGAGACACACAACAGATCCTGTCTATGTAACAGCTGTAAGGCCTGTATGACATGGTCCCTTATTTTGCATCAGAATTGGCTTATGGTTTGGTAGCCAAAAGCAGGAGTGGGTATAAAACACAGAAGACTTGAAAATATTGTATTTACTTGTCATCTCTGTTTTGGATCCACTCCTGTTTTTTTTTGGGCTTTAGCAATACTGATGGATTACTGACCAAATGCTGACCAAGTGATTCTAAGAGCTATGCCTGTCATCTGCATGTCATACTGACTGAGAGTATTTTTTCACTACTATAGCAGACTCCCTATGCGTGTTACTGTGTTCTACACCACTCTTAAGGCTCTCTGCAGCCAGGAAATTGCTTTTTTTTAACGCAATTCGCCACAAATAAATTTGTATCGAACCAAAAAATTCGGCGAACCAGCCAAATCGAATTTTTGTGAAATTCTCTCATCTCTAGTTGCATCAATCAGTATGGCTTAGGGTACTTTCACACTAGCGGCAAGGAACTCCGGCAGGCTGTTCCGGCGTGTGAACAGCCTGTCGGATACGTGCTGCCACTAGTGCACGTGTGCCTCTGGACTTCCGCTCTGGCCCCATTGACTTGTGGAAGTTTTTTTCCGGCTGCCTCTCAGCATGTTTGCCGTGCTGCAGCCGGAACTGCGGCCCGCCCCCATTATGCCTTAGGCTACTTTCACATCTGCGTTTTTACTGGATCTATCATGGATCAGCAAAAACTCTTCTGTCATGATAATACAACCGTCTGCATCCGTTATGAACAGATCCGGTTGTATTATCTCTAAAATAGCCATGACAGATCCGTCACTAAAACCATTGCAAGCCAATGGGGGACAGATCCTTTTTCTTTTGTGTCACAGAAAACGGATCCGACCTGCTTGCAGCGCTTTTGTGTGCGTTATAGGAATGCAATGAAAAGGAACGGACTGCATTCTGATGCACTCTGTTCCCTTCAGTTCAGTTTTGTCCCCATTGACAATGAATAGGTACAAAACTGAAGTGTTTTCCTCCACTATTGAGCTCCTCTGACAGATCTCAATAGCGGAAAGGGAAAGCACAGGTGTGAAAGTAGCCTTAAAAGGATATTGGGTATTAAACATTCCTTTGCCTTTACCCCGCTATGGCACAATTTTCACCTACCAGAATTTTAAAAAGTTCTAGATTTTAAATATTGGAAAGATAAGGGTGTTTATTTAGTTTTACATTTATTTAAAGAAGGGAAGATTTTAGCACTATCAGAGATAAATATAGGTGATAAGATTTAGATATTTTCAGCTTTTACGTGTTTATGAAAACACGTTTGAAAGACATTTATTTTATATTAAATGTCAGGAGGTTATAGAATTATGTTATAAAATTAAAATATATAAAAAAAAATATAAAAGTTTTAGCTGAAGTAACAATATTTAAAAGTGAAGGGAAATGGCAAAGATATATAGGCGTAAGAGGCGAAATTCAATAGGGAAAGGTATATAGGAATATCAAAGATTCCTCTATGTCATAATAACATAGGATATTCCAATTTAATATCTTGCATAGATTGTATTATACCCCCAAATTATTGTATATGAGTAGAGTTGAGCGAACACCTGGATGTTCGGGTTCGAGAAGTTCGGCCGAACTTCCCGGAAATGTTCGGGTTCGGGATCCGAACCCGACCCGAACTTCGTCCCGAACCCGAACCCCATTGAAGTCAATGGAGACTAAGAACTTTTCGGCACTAAAAAGGCTGTAAAACAGCCCAGGAAAGGGCTAGAGGGCTGCAAAAGGCAGCAAAATGTAGTTAAATCCCCTGCAAACAAATGTGGATAGGGAAATGAATTAAAATAAAAATAAAATAAATAAAAATTAACCAATATCAATTGGAGAGAGGTCCCATAGCAGATAATCTGGCTTCATGATAGCAGAGAATCAGGCTTCACGTCACCCAACACTGGAACAGTCCATTGTCAGATATTTAGGACAAGGCACCCAGGCAGAGGAGAGAGGTCCCATAACAGAGATTCAGGCTTCATGTCAGCAGAGAATCAGTCTTCATGTCATAGCAGAGAATCAGGCTTCACGTCACCCAACACTGGAACAGTCCATTGTCAGATATTTAGGACAAGGCACCCAGGCAGAGGAGAGAGGTCCCATAACAGAGATTCAGGCTTCATGTCAGCAGAGAATCAGTCTTCATGTCATAGCAGAGAATCAGGCTTCACGTCACCCAACACTGGAACAGTCCATTGTCAGATATTTAGGCCCCGACACCCAGGCAGAGGAGAGAGGTCCCATAACAGAGATTCAGGCTTCATGTCAGCAGAGAATCATGCTTCACGTCACCCACCACTGGAACAGTCCATTGTCAGATATTTAGGCCCCGACACCCAGGCAGAGGAGAGAGGTCCCATAGCAGAGAATCTGGCTTCATGTCAGCAGAGAATCAGTCTTCATGTCATAGCAGAGAATCATGCTTTACGTCACCCACCACTGGAACAGTCCATTGTCAGATATTTAGGCCCCGGCACCCAGGCAGAGGAGAGAGGTCCCATAAAAGAGATTCAGGCTTCATGTCAGCAGAGAATCAGTCTTCATGTCATAGCAGAGAATCAGGCTTCACGTCACCCAACACTGGAACAGTCCATTGTCAGATATTTAGGCCCAGGAACCCAGGCAGAGGAGAAAGGTCCCATAGCAGAGAATCTGGCTTCATGTCAGCAGAGAATCAGTCTTCATGTCATAGCAGAGAATCAGGCTTCACGTCACCCAACTCTGGAACAGTCCATTGTCAGATATTTAGGCCCCGGCACCCAGGCAGAGGAGAGAGGTCCCATAACAGAGATTCAGGCTTCATGTCAGCAGAGAATCAGTCTTCATGTCATAGCAGAGAATCATGCTTCACGTCACCCACCACTGGAACAGTCCATTGTCAGATATTTAGACCCAGGCACCCAGGCAGAGGAGAGAGGTCCCATAGCAGAGAATCTGGCTTCATGTCAGCAGAGAATCAGTCTTCATGTCATAGCAGAGAATCAGGCTTCACGTCACCCACCACTGTACCAGTCCATTGTCAGATATTTAGGCCCCGGCACCCAGGCAGAGGAGAGAGGTCCCATAACATAGAATCTGGCTTCATGTCAGCAGAGAATCAGTCTTCATGTCATAGCAGAGAATCATGCTTCACGTCACCCACCACTGGAACAGTCCATTGTCAGATATTTAGGCCCAGGCACCCAGGCAGAGGAGAGAGGTCCCATAGCAGAGAATCTGGCTTCATGTCAGCAGAGAATCAGTCTTTATGTCATAGCAGAGAATCAGGCTTCACGTCACCCACCACTGGAACAGTCCATTGTCAGATATTTAGGCCCCAGCACCCAGGCAGAGGAGAGAGTTCCCATAACAGAGATTCAGGCTTCATGTCAGCAGAGAATCAGTCTTCATGTCATAGCAGAGAATCATGCTTCACGTCACCCAAAATTGGAACAGTCCATTGTCATATAATTTAGGCCCCGGCACCCAGACAGAGGAGAGAGGTCCCATAACAGAGATTCAGGCTTCATGTCAGCGACTCAGCAGAGAATCAGTCTTCATGTCATAGCAGAGAATCAGGCTTCACGTCACCCAACACTGGAACAGGCCACTGTCAGATATTTTTAGGGCCCGGCACCCAGACAGAGGAGAGGTTCATTCAATTCATTGGGTTGCCCCGCAATATAATGGTAAAATGAAAATAAAAATAGGATTGAATGAGGAAGTGCCCTGGAGTCCAATAATATATGGTTAAGGGGAGGTAGTTAATGTCTAATCTGCACAAGGGATGGACAGGTCCTGTGGGATCCATGCCTGGTTCATTTTTATGAACGTCAGCTTGTCCACATTGGCTGTAGACAGGCGGCTGCGTTTGTCTGTAATGACGCCCCCTTCCGTGCTGAATACACGTTCAGACAAAACGCTGGCCGCCGGGCAGGCAAGCACCTCCAAGGCATAAAAGGCTAGCTCTGGCCACGTGGACAATTTGGAGACCCAGAAGTTGAATGGGGCCGAAACATCAGTCAGTACGTGGAGGGGTGTGCACAGGTACTGTTCCACCATGTCAGTGAAATGTTGCCTCCTGCTAACACGTTCCGTATCAGGTGGTGGTGCAGTTAGCTGTGGCGTGGTGACAAAACTTTTCCACATCTCTGCCATGCTAACCCTGCCCTCAGAGGAGCTGGCCGTGACACAGCTGCGTTGGCGACCTCTTGCTCCTCCTCTGCCTTCGCCTTGGGCTTCCACTTGTTCCCCTGTGACATTTGGGAATGCTCTCAGTAGCGCGTCTACCAACGTGCGCTTGTACTCGCACATCTTCCTATCACGCTCCAGTGCAGGAAGTAAGGTGGCACATTGTCTTTGTACCGGGGATCCAGCAGGGTGGCAACCCAGTAGTCCGCACACGTTAAAATGTGGGAAACTCTAATGTCGTTGCGCAGGCACTGCAGCATGTAGTCGCTCATGTGTGCCAGGCTGCCCAGAGGTAAGGACAAGCTGTCCTCTGTCGGAGGCGTATCGTCATCGTCCTGCGTTTCCCCCCAGCCACGCACCAGTGATGGGCCCGAGCTGCGTTGGGTGCCACCCGCTGTGAACATGCTTCATCCTCATCCTCCTCCACCTCCTCCTCATCCTCGTCCTCCTCGTCCTCCAGTAGTGGGCCCTGTCTGGCCACATTTGTACCTGGCCTCTGCTGTTGCAAAAAACCTCCCTCTGAGTCACTTCGAAGAGACTGGCCTGAAAGTGCTAAAAATGACCCCTCTTCCCCCTCCTCCTGGGCCACCTCCTCTTCCATCATCGCCCTAAGTGTTTTCTCAAGGAGACATAGAAGTGGTATTGTAACGCTGATAACGGCGTCATCGCCACTGGCCATGTTGGTGGAGTACTCGAAACAGCGCAACAGGGCACACAGGTCTCGCATGGAGGCCCAGTCATTGGTGGTGAAGTGGTGCTGTTCCGCAGTGCGACTGACCCGTGCGTGCTGCAGCTGAAACATCACTATGGCCTGCTGCTGCTCACACAGTCTGTCCAGCATGTGCAAGGTGGAGTTCCACCTGGTGGGCACGTCGCATATGAGGCGGTGAGCGGGAAGGCCGAAGTTACGCTGTTGCGCAGACAGGCGAGCGGCGGCAGGATGTGAACGCCGGAAGCGCGAACAGACGGCCCGCACTTTATGCAGCAGCTCTGACATGTCGGGGTAGTTGTGAATGAACTTCTGCACCACCAAATTCAGTACATGCGCCAGGCAAGGGATGTGCGTAAAACCGGCTAGTCCCGGAGCTGCAACGAGATTTCGCCCATTATCGCACACCACCAGGCCGGGCTTGAGGCTCACCGGCAGCAACCACTCGTCGGTCTGTTGTTCTATACCCCACCACAACTCCTGTGCGGTGTGGGGCCTGTCCCCCAAACATATGAGTTTCAGAATGGCCTGCTGACGTTTACCCCGGGCTGTGCTGAAGTTGGTGGTGAAGGTGTGTGGCTGACTGGATGAGCAGGTGGAAGAAGAGGAGGAGGAAGCTGAGTAGGAGGAGGAGGAGACAGGAGGCAAAGAATGTTGCCCTGCGATCCTTGGCGGCGGAAGGACATGCGCCAAACAGCTCTCCGCCTGGGGCCCAGCCGCCACTACATTTACCCAGTGTGCAGTTAGGGAGATATAGCGTCCCTGGCCGTGCTTACTGGTCCACGTATCTGAGGTTAGGTGGACCTTGCCACAGATGGCGTTGCGCAGTGCACACTTGATTTTATCGGATACTAGGTTGTGCAGGGAAGGCACGGCTCTCTTGGAGAAGTAGTGCCGGCTGGGAACAACATACTGTGGGACAGCAAGCGACATGAGCTGTTTGAAGCTGTCTGTGTCCACCAGCCTAAATGACAGCATTTCATAGGCCAGTAGTTTAGAAATGCTGGCATTCAGGGCCAGGGATCGAGGGTGGCTAGGTGGGAATTTACGCTTTCTCTCAAATGTTTGTGAGATGGAGAGCTGAACGCTGCCGTGTGACATGGTTGAGATGCTTGGTGACGCAGGTGGTGGTGTAGGTGGTACATCCCATGTTTGCTGGGCGGCAGGTGCCAACGTTCCTCCAGAGGCGGCGGAGGAAGAGGCCGAGGCGGCGGCAGCAGCAGAAGAGGCCGAGGCGGCAGCAGCAGAAGAGGTAGCAGGGGGAGCCTGAGTGACTTCCTTGTTTTTAAGGTGTTTACTCCACTGCAGTTCATGCTTTGCATGCAGGTGCCTGGTCATGCAGGTTGTGCTAAGGTTCAGAACGTTAATGCCTCGCTTCAGGCTCTGATGGCACAGCGTGCAAACCACTCGGGTCTTGTCGTCAGCACATTGTTTGAAGAAGTGCCATGCCAGGGAACTCCTTGAAGCTGCCTTTGGAGTGCTCGGTCCCAGATGGCGGCGGTCAGTAGCAGGCGGAGTCTCTTGGCGGTGGGTGTTCTGCTTTTGCCCACTGCTCCCTCTTTTGCTATGCTGTTGGCTTGGTCTCACCACTGCCTCTTCCTCCGAACTGTGAAAGTCAGTGGCACGACCTTCATTCCATGTGGGGTCTAGGACCTCATCGTCCCCTGCATCGTCTTCTACCCAGTCTTGATCCTTGACCTCCTGTTCAATTTGCACACTGCAGAAAAACGCAGCAGTTGGCACCTGTGTTTCGTCATTATCATAGACGTGCTGAGGTGGTATTCCCATGTCCTCATCATCAGGAAACATAAGTGGTTGTGCGTCAGTGCATTCTATGTCTTCCACCGCTGGGGAAGGGCTAGGTGGATGCCCTTGTGAAACCCTGCCAGCAGAGTCTTCAAACAGCATAAGAGACTGCTGCATAACTTGAGGCTCAGACAGTTTCCCTGGTATGCATAAGGGTGATGTGACAGACTGATGGGCTTGGTTTTCAGGCGCCACCTGTGCGCTTTCTGCAGAAGACTGGGTGGGAGATAATGTGAACGTGCTGGATCCACTGTCGGCCACCCAATTGACTAATGCCTGTACCTGCTCAGGCCTTACCATCCTTAGAACGGCATTGGGCCCCACCAAATATCGCAGTAAATTCTGGCGGCTACTGGGACCTGAGGTAGTTGGTACACTAGGACGTGTGGCTGTGGCAGAACGGCCACGTCCTCTCCCAGCACCAGAGGGTCCACTAACACCACCACGACCATGTCCGCGTCCGCGTCCCTTACTAGATGTTTTCCTCATTGTTACCGTTCACCACAATAAGAAAAAAATTATTTGGCCCAATGTATTGAATTCAAATTCAGGCCTTTTTTTTACAGACACCTAACACTATCTGGCTATCTATTTAGGTACCGTATTACACTAATACAGGCACAGCAGTAATGACAGATTTAGCTGAATATAAATTTGAGGCCTATTATTTAGGCGCTGGGTGACAGGTATACGTTTACGGACAGAATTAGACTTGGATATGCACAGTAGCGTGTGTGTGAAGTTATTGAGAATGACCCTATCAGCACCTTGAATCTAATATACCCTTTTAGGGATAGATTTAAAGTAGGCCTGATACAGCAGAAACCACTAATTTAGGAAATTGCTAAGTTGGGAATTGTATTTCAACCCAGAACAAAAACTGTGCTTTGACGGACACAAAATAACTTGACCAGCTACAGCAATAACCACAGATTTAGCTGAATATAAATTTGAGGCCTATTATTTAGGCGCTGGGTGACAGGTATACGTTTACGGACAGAATTAGACTTGGATATGCACAGTAGCGTGTGTGTGAAGTTATTGAGAATGACCCTATCAGCACCTTGAATCTAATATACCCTTTTATGGATAGATTTAAAGTAGGCCTGATACAGCAGAAACCACTAATTTAGGAAATTGCTAAGTTGGGAATTGTATTTCAACCCAGAACAAAAACTGTGCTTTGACGGACACAAAATAACTTGACCAGCTACAGCAATAACCACAGATTTAGCTGAATATAAATTTGAGGCCTATTATTTAGGCGCTGGGTGACAGGTATACGTTTACGGACAGAATTAGTCTTGGATATGCACAGTAGCGTGTGTGTGAAGTTATTTAGAATGACCCTATCAGCACCTTGAATCTAATATACCCTTTTAGGGATAGATTTAAAGTAGGCCTGATACAGCAGAAACCACTAATTTAGGAAATTGCTAAGTTGGGAATTGTATTTCAACCCAGAACAAAAACTGTGCTTTGACGGACACAAAATAACTTGACCAGCTACAGCAATAACCACAGATTTAGCTGAATATAAATTTGAGGTCTATTATTTAGGCGCTGGGTGACAGGTATACGTTTACGGACAGAATTTGACTTGGATATGCACAGTAGCGTGTGTGTGAAGTTATTGAGAATGACCTTGTCAGCACCTTGAATCTAATATACCCTTTTAGGGATAGATTTAAAGTAGGCCTGATACAGCAGAAACCACTAATTTCGGAAATTGCTAAGTTGGGAATTGTATTTCAACCCAGAACAAAAACTGTGCTTTGACGGACACAAAATAACTTGACCAGCTACAGCAATAACCACAGATTTAGCTGAATATAAATTTGAGGTCTACTATTTAGGCGCTGGGTGACAGGTATACGTTTACAGACAGAATTAGACTTGGAAATGCACAATAGCGTGTTTGTGAAGTTATTGAGAATGACCCTATCAGTACCTTGAATCTAATATACCCTTTTAATGAATAGATTTAAAGTTGCCCTGATACAGCAGAAACCACTAATTTAGGAAATTGCTAAGTTGGGAATTGTATTTCAACCCAGAACAAAAATATATCCTTTGCCAGACAGCAGACAGTATTACAATTGGCTGGCCACAGCTGAAACACCAGATTTAGGGTACTGCTATTTTGGCAATTGTATTTCACCCCTCAATAAAATAGCAAGCACAGCCAAGCACCTGATGTAGGATATAGCAAAAAAAATAACCACACTATTGATGGTTAAATGGACTTAGTGACAGCTTGCCCCTGATGTAGGATATAGCAAAAAAATAACCACACTATTGATGGTTAAATGGACTTGGTGGCAGCTTGCCCCTGATGTAGGATATAGCCAAAAAATAACCACACTATTGATGGTTAAATGGACTTTGTGACAGCTTGCCCCTGATGTAGGATATAGCAAAAAAAATAACCACACTATTGATGGTTAAATGCACTTGGTGGCAGCTTGCCCCTGATGTAGGATATAGCCAAAAAATAACCACACTATTGATGGTTAAATGGACTTGGTGACAGCTTGCCCCTGATGTAGGATATAGCAAAAAAATAACCACACTATTGATGGTTAAATGGACTTGGTGGCAGCTTGCCCCTGATGTAGGATATAGCAAAAAAATAACCACACTATTGATGGTTAAATCACTTGGTGGCAGCTTGCCCCTGATGTAGGATATAGCAAAAAAATAACCACACTATTGATGGTTAAATGGACTTGGTGGCAGCTTGCCCCTGGTGTAGGATATAGCCAAAAAATAACCACACTATTGATGGTTAAATGGACTTGGTGGCAGCTTGCCCCTGATGCAGGATATAGCAAAAAAATAACCTCACTATTGATGGTTAAATGGACTTGGTGACAGCTTGCCCCTGATGTAGGATATAGCCAAAAAATAACCACACTATTGATGGTTAAATGAACTTGGTGACAGCTTGCCCCTGATGTAGGATATAGCAAAAAATAACCACACTATTGATAGTTAAATGGACTTGGTGGCAGCTTGTGCTGGCGCACCACAAGACACAAAATGGCCGCCGATCACCCCAGAAAAAAGTGACTGAAAAATGCTCTGGGCAGCCTAAAAACACTGAGCAATTGAATAGCAGCAGTTCAATGATCCACAGCTGTAGATCGATCCCTGACTTAAGTGTTTTGGAGGAGTTAATCACTGCCTAATCTCGCCCTAACGTCGCAGCTGCAACCTCTCCCTACACTAAGCACAGTAGAGTGACGTGCGGCACTACGTGACTCCAGCTTAAATAGAGGCTGGGTCACATGCTGCACTGGCCAATCACAGCCATGCCAATAGTAGGCATGGCTGTGATAGCCTCGTGGGGCAAGTAGTATGACGCTTGGTGATTGGCTGCTTTGCAGCCTTTCAAAAAGCGCCAAGAAAATGACGAACACCGAACCCGAACCCGGACTTTTACTAAAATGTTCGGGTTCGGGTCCGTGTCACGGACACCCCAAAGTTCGGGTTCGCTCATCCCTATATATGAGTAATTTGAAGAATAACTCTAAATGTCAACAAGGAGAGGTGGATTTCTTACATCTAATATGGGCTTGCCCAAAAATAATGGAATATTGGAACCAGATCTTTCAGATGGTGGAGAGAAAAATAGGGGTAAAATGTCCTGATATTACAGAAGTAGCAGTGATTGGTGACATGGATAAATGCATTGAGGCTGGAAATAAACTAAAATGTATTTTACAAATGCTTTTAATAGCACAAGTTATTATTACCAGAGTATGGTGTTCAGAAAAATCTCCAGATATAAAGGAATAGGAAGGTTTGTTGAATATGGTTGTAGGATATGAGATTTACTATATGAGTATTAATCAAGAAATCAAATGGAATAAAGTCTAGTGTTTATGATAAGAGCTAGAACTGGAGAAAAGGAAGGACTGTATATGTTTTTTTTTTCCAGCTGGTGTCCACAGGGTGTAGGAGGAGACGGTGGGGGGTATGTGGCTGTAAATCCTTTGTAATATATTTTATAAATATAGTGTTAACAGTGCGTAAGTGCAAGTTAAAGAATAAAAAAAAAAAGTAATTAAAAACAATATATATATATATATATATAGTTACTTTGAATTAAAACCAATGAATCCTAATATCCTAATCCACTGTACAAGTAAAAAAACATAAAGACTGAAAGTTAAAAAGAGATAATATTCATCACTATGGCTCTATTTTAACCGATTAATAACTGAAAATACATGTTTTTATAGTGGTAATTAATTAACTTTATTCTAGACCCCTGCCTTTTTACAGTGGCCACAAATACTGTAAGTGCTGCATAGGTCTCCCATGTAGCAATGAGCAGGAACCCAGCTCTAATATGACAGATGTTTAACCTTTTAGATGCTGCCATCAAAGCGATTTTGGCATATAAGTGGTTTAGAGGGAGATAACTTCTTCTGTTGGCATGGACACACGCAAGTGAGATCGTGGGGTGCCGATGCCTTTGCATGGCAGCTGGGGGCTTACTGAAAGACACCAGGCCTTCATTCAGTGTATGTTTATCATGCAAAATAAATAAATGCTTTTCTGCTTTTCAATGGAAAAAAATGCAAATATAAAATACCTTCCCCATATTTTGGCATTGCCACATCTGTAACGACTAGGGTTAAGCGAACCTATGGAAGTTCAGGTTTGCCGGGTTTGGCCGAACTTCAGGTCAAAGTTCAGGTTCAGGACCTGAACTTGACCCGAACTTCACCCCGAACCCAGACCCCATTTAAGTCAATGGGGACCCGAACTCCACTTTATTATTTTCGTTATAACATGGTTATAACGGAAAATAATAGCATTCTTAAAACACAATGCTAAATAAAATGTCTATTGAGGGGTTAAAAATAATTAAAAAAAACTCACCTCATCCACTTGATCGCGTAGCCGGTATCTTCTTTTCTTCAGAACCTTTATTTATTCTGTTTTAAGAATGCTATTATTTTCCGTTATAACCATGTTATAACGGAAAATTATAAAATCACCCGAACACTGAACCCGAACTTCAGTAAAAAAGAACTTTGCAGTTTGGGTTCAACTCTAGTAACGACCAACACTAAACAATCATCATGTAATATATTCCGCTCGATGAACACCATAAAAATAAAAATAAATCTAATGATAGAATTGATGTTTGCCAAAAAAAAAAGAAATAAAAATCTATCAATAGGCATTTTGTACCCCCAAGTAGTATCAATAAAAACTGCAAGTCTTCCCGCAGAAATCAGGCCCTCAGTCAGCTCTGTAGGACCAAAAATTTTAATATAATGGGGCTTGGGATGCGGTGCAGCAAACTATACTGTATATGTTTGGTATTGTTGTAATCGTACTGACCCAGAGAATAAAGTTACGTTATTTTTGCCATAAAGTAAATGTCACACAATTTACTACATTAAAACTCAGGGGCGGTATTGCTGTTTTTTCCATCACCCCCCAGAAAGAGTTAATAAAAGTTAACCAGTGAGCCATGTGTACCCCCGAATGGTTATATAAAAACTAAAAGCCACATCGATAGAAAAGAATAAGAAAAAAGTTATAGCCCTTAAAATACAAAATATAGCACTGAAAATTTTTTAAACATTGCTTGATCACTAAGGGCCCAAATGCATGAAGGAAAATAGTTAAATATATGTAAGATCAATATAAGGGAGATCTTTTCCTCATCTATTGCACAATAATATAGAACAATAATCAGATCATTGCATAAATGAACACCTTAAAGTACTCCATCTTCATGAGCCATTTTAAATCAATGACAGTCCTGGTACATTAATCAATAATTCATTTTAAATCCATTATTGAGTGCATTTTCACTTACAACTGTCTTTATATCAGACAGTAAATCCATGTGCAGAGAATCTACTGTGAATGTTAAATCCCATTTTCACTAATCATCCTACACAGATTAAGAATATTATCAAGGGTCTGACTTACTCATAAGTCCCAGTCAAGAGTCTGGCTTACTAATAAGTCCCAGTAAATTATGTTAAAAGTCTTAGTTCAATTGTCTAATATAGTACAAGTAAGGACTGGCAAGTGTGTAGTCAAAGTGTTATACAAAGATCAAGATGGGGTATTTTTTTCATTGCATGATTCTAAAATGCGTTATTGGTAAAGTATAGATTTCAGCAATGTAAATATCTGATAGTATTATTATAGTAATTGCCTACTACAAGTAGCATTGTAATTGTATTTAATGTCTTCATTAATCTAAAACTAGCAGAAGGACCCGGCTTCGCACAGGGTTATTTAATCTATTTCATTTAATGTTTGTGTATGTCATTAAAAGATATCGATGGTATCCATTATAACAGTGACATCTACAGTATCCCGCCCCTTTAAAGCTGACATACAGCAGTGAAGAAAAATGGCTGGGTTGTTATGGAAACCTGGTGTAAAACTGTGTGTATGTGGAGACTGAGGGTCTGCGAGCTTCTATTGGCTGAAAAGGGTCATGTGACCAGGCTTCTGTTGGCTAATGCATTATTTGGGAATATGTCATGCAGGGATGTCCTTTTGAACAGCTCACTCTCAGAAAGCAGCACTGTGCTGTCTGAGCATAAGCTGTAAGGAGAAAGTCCCCATCCCTTTTACCCCTTAAGCTGACAGAAGTTGATTTTTATCATCATTTTTTCAATCCTTAGGAAAAACAGTTATGGTTTGTGATGGCTCACCTGGTAGTTGTATATGGAGAGGGTGTCCCAACCAATATAGACTCACCCAGTCTATAAGAAAATAGATATAAAATATATGATGGTTGTGCACACCTCATTAGGAAGAATTCAACACTTACGAGCGTAGGTTCCTATAGTCTTAGGTAATTTATTCACGTAGGTATGAATGTATGGGGTAGAAGTATATGAGGTGGATAAATAGTTGTCCAGAAAGTATCAGATTTCAACGACAGGGACCAGAAAATATGATTGGATCCCTATAGTGGATATCCCAGATATTCTTTGTGGAACACTTGATCAGTACCATTTGGGGTATATGTATCAATCTGTATATGATACAATTCATCCAACAGTTATTACAGGATTACATAAAAACTCTAAAATTACTCCTATATATATTATTAATACTTTGGACATTGACGTCCATAAACACTAAATATTGTGCAAAAATGTGCAGAAGATTTATGCAAAAAAATAATTAATTAAAGGTGATGTAAAAATAAAATAAAATATGGGAAAAAGACTAGTGAAAAAATATATAATTTTTCTTTTTATCCTTACAGTTTATTGCAGTTTTTATTGGATACGACTTTTACTGTGAATGTTCTAATACGGATGAATTGTTTATTAGATGGATTATAGTTTATATATTTTATTTCACTAGTCTTTTTCCCATATTTTATTTTATTTTTACACCTATTGTGGTCCGTAATTGCTGCACTATCTTTGGGATGAACTTTAATTAATTATTTTTTTGCATAAATCTTCTGCACATTTTTGCACAATATTTAGTGTTTATGGACGTCAATGTCAAGTATTAATAATATATATAGGAGTAATTTTAGAGTTTTTATGTGATCCTGTAATATCTGTTGGATGAATTGTATCATATACAGATTGATACATATACCCCAAACGGTACTGATCAAGTGTTCCACAAAGAATATCTGGGATATCCACTATAGGGATGCAATCATATTTTCTGGTCCCTGTCGTTGAAATCTGATACTTTCTGGACAACTATTTATCCACCTCATATACTTCTACCTCATACATTCATACCTACGTGAATAAATTACCTAAGACTATAGGAACCTACGCTCGTAAGTGTTGAATTCTTCCTAATGTGGTGTGCACAACCATCATATATTTTATATTTTTTCAATCCTTGTCAGCTGCGGAGTGGGAAGGGACATGGCCTAACCGGATTGGGGGCATGGATTAGAGGGTCCTGGGGGCAGGGTTTTTAAGTCCATCTGTTTAGGGTGGCCTAAATGGCCACCCAACCTGCCCCCTGAACTGTCATCTCCACAGCACTCCGCTCCCTTAACAGTGTAATCCACAACGCCATGCCCCTTTAAAGCTGACCTGTAGCAGTGAAGAAAAATGGTTAGGTTGTTATGGAAACCTGGTGTAAAACTGTGTGTATGTGGAGACTAAGGACCTGTGAGGTTCTATTGGCTGATAAGGGACATGTGACCATGTGTATGGCAGTTGGGATATGAAGAGAAAGACCTGCAGGCTTCTATTGGCTAATGTAGGTCATGTGATGTGCTATATTTACATTTTTTGGAACTATCTCAGTAACGGTACATGCTAGAGAGCTGTGA
The DNA here is from genome assembly GCF_905171765.1 of Bufo bufo. NCBI lineage: Eukaryota > Metazoa > Chordata > Amphibia > Anura > Bufonidae > Bufo > Bufo bufo. Next base: position 693,807,013 of record NC_053389.1, read on the forward strand.
CCCCCACAAGATTTCTTTCCAGGTAGCAATGGATGTGTATACCAAGTTTCGTTGAAATCAATGGTTGCGTTTTTGAGTGATCACGGAACAAACATATATACGTACTTCTTTATATATATAGATAAAGCAAGTTTGCAAATCGTCTTGATTAAACGTCTGTCCCTTATAATACTGCAAAGTGCTTCTGACATCAAAAGGGTTAAATAGCCAAAGGTCAGAGATTTCTATCATTCTGGCCATTGCCACATAATTGTGCATTATATTTCTGCTGAACCCCCTCATAGTCACACCACAAACATATATTGCTAGATACTAATAGCTCCCAACTGCATTTATGCTGGATGGTGCTAAATTATTAAATGCAGAGATGATCACATTTTTGTATAATTAGTTTTGTGTCATATATTTCAATAAAAAATGTGATTAATTTACAAATCTATTCTACACAAATCAAAAATTTTTAAGACAATTTTTAATGAAAATATGATACTGTATCTCTTTTGTTGATTTTCTAAAATGTTGCTCTCTCTCGCCCCCTCCCCTAAGCAATTAATACAATGACAGCTGAAACACACGACACCATAACATGTGTTATGCTATGTCATATAAGAAAGCTTCCAAAAATGATCCCTTATTCAGGGCAGATGGTGTTTAAACACACATGGTATTATGGGAAAAAGACAGTGGCTTCGCAGGACCAAGTATCCAAAAATTACACCTCAACTTGTTTATACACATATGTTAATGTCAGAAGAAAGAGTGGCTTGTCCTGTACAAGCATACAAAAAGTATTCCTTAACAGGGACAGAATGCTGGCCTGTATTTATAGACTCAAAAGTGTTAATGGTCAGAATGAAAAGTGGATTGTTCTGCACAAACATCCAAAAATGATGCCTAATGGGGCAGAAATGCTGCCCATTTGTGTACTTGTATAAGTTTTAATTATCAGAAATAAAAATTGGCTTGTTCTGCACTAGTGATGAGCCGCAGGGGTCATATTCGAATTTACAATATTTCGCGAATATTTTGCAGAATATTCGCCGAATATTCGCGAATTCGAATATTCATCATATTCAATGATTTTTTTTACTCGAAAAATCAACAAGGTAATGATATGCGAATTTTCGTAATGCGAATTTTCATAATGCGAATTTGGATCGCAATTTTTTTAATTGCGGAGCAAAAACATGATTCCTCCCTGCTTCTTGCTTGTAGGCCAATGAGTCATAGCACTATATTGAATATATTCGTTTTTTTCAAATATTCGTAATATTCTAAAACAAGAATATATAGCAATACAGCGAATATTCGAAAAAAACGAATGTAGAGCAATTTAGCTAATATAGTGCTATAATCTTTTTTTTTAATAGTTGAACTTCAGATGAGAAAAAATTACAACTATTAGACAAAGAAGATTATAGCACTATTTTAGCTAAATTGCTCTATATTATTTTTTTCTAATATTAGCTATATTGCTATATATTCTTGTTTTATAATATTACGAATATTCTAAAAAAAATATAATCTTTTTTTTCAATAGTTAAATTTTTTTTCCAATCTGGACTTCAGATGAGAAAAAAATTACAACTATTAGACAAAGATTATAGCACTATATTAGCTAATATGCTCTATATTCGTTTTTTTTTTTAATATTCGCTATATTGCTATATATTCTTGTTTTAGAATATTACGAATATTCAAAAAAAACTAATATATTTGATATAGTGCTATATATTAGTTTTTTAGAATATTCATAATTTTTCCCATTTAAAGTCATGATTCCTTCCTGCTTCTTGCTTGTGGGCCAAGAAGCAAGGAGGAATCATGTTTTTACTCGGCAATTGAAAAATTTGCGATAAAAATTTGCATTATGAAAATTTGCATTACGAAAATTCGCAATAAAAAAATCTCGAATATTTGAAATTATTAATATATATCACAATATTCTAAATATTCGTGAATTTTCAAAGTACCTATATTTGCGATAATAATTAGCAATTTGAATATTCGTGATCAACACTATTCTGCACAAGCATCCAAAAATGATGCATTAACAGGGAAACAATGCCTGTCCTTAGTTATATACACACGTGTTCATTATCAGAAGAAAGAGTGGGTTGCTCTAAACAAGCCTGGAAAAATTCTCCCTTTTAGTAGAAAGCAGCAGTGGTACAGTGTGGATAGGGAAAACGTAAGGTAATTGGGGCATATGGCCTCAATAATAGCCACAGCAGTAGCAGCACAGCATGGAACAGACCAGGGAGAAGATGTTTGTGGCCGTTTGGTAGTAGCGGTAGAGGTAATAATGGCATAATGGCATTGGCAGTAAGGGTAGTGGAAGTGGCAGTTGAGAATTAGTAGCAGGGAATAGCAGGCATGGCAGTGGTGGCAGCAGCAGACATATGGTATGGAACACAATAATAGAAGGTGGATAGCTGCAGTGGAATAATGGTGGAAGCTGCAACCATACAGTGTGGAATATGATGGTAGTAAGTAGGCCGACAGCAGCAGTGGCATAATGGCATCAGCAGCCATATGGTACAGAACATGATGGTAGGTAGGATGACAGAGGCCTCCAAACGGTACAGAACATGATGACAGTCAGACAGCGGCAATGGCAAGATCGGGCACCATTAACTAGGGCAGATCGATTCATTGGGTTCAGCTGGAGGAGTTTTAAAATCCCTACAGATCCATGCCTAGTTCATTTTGACAAAAGTGATGTTTTGTACAGTGGCAGAGGACAACTTTGTCCATTTAGGTGTCATAATGACACCTGACATTCTAAAAACCCTCTCTGATATGGCACTGAAGGCTCGACAAGACACTACAGATGGAGAAAACTAGACCAGCTCCAGCTACTGTTTTAATCTGCTTACTCAGAAGTCCATGGGGTCAGGCAACAGTGCAATCACCAGGGAAAGAGCAGAGACATTTAGATAATGAAACAGCTTAAACAATTTATTAGAGAAAAAAAAAGAACAGTTGGGCAAAATTATGAATATCATACAGCATAATTAAATTTTGGTGAAGGCGCGGATGCCTAGCTAAAAGTGTAAGTGATGGAATATGGCAGAAACTGTGGCTAAATATTCAGTTTTACAGAAAAATGCAGTATAGCATTTGCTCATTCTGCCCAGTCGTCACCCTGCCTGCTGCCACCGCTGATGAGGCTCTACGTCGGCTCTGAGCCAATTTGGGCAAGTCCAACACTCCACTTCCTCCCAGTGTTATGTGAATATCCTTCTTCTTCCTCCCTTGTTTTTGTTTCTGCCAAATTTCACAGTAAAAAGGCACTGGGCGCCGTTTTTGAACAATTCATCTGAAATTAACAAAAAATCTTTGAAGAAATTTATGTGAAATTATTGTAATCAATCTGATTTGTTTTGAATTAATTTGCTCATCTCTAATTAAATGCCTTATCGAGGACATGATATTTGATTCAAGCAGCTTTGATTATACTGTGTTTGATCCTATATCTTATCTAAAATAAAATAGAATTATGCAGAACAAATTCATATGCTTTATTATATTTGACAGCTTAGAGGGTGATTCATGTATCGTGCTAAGATAAAGGGACTTGCTAACCACACTTGCAGTTCAACCTCATGAACCATAGGTTAAGTAATAAGATGTACAACACATAACAACTTCATAAGGTTTTAACATACTAAAGTTGTATTAATAAATCATATTACCGTAAAAGAGAAAGGAATTCTAGTTGCTTAACGTATATGGTGACTAATAATTTACTTTGGTATAATTGTAGCTAAGTAAGTTGTCTGCTGCTTAAAAAAATGTCTGATACTGTTTTATACTGGCTTTAATGTATTACTCTGAAGAAAACTCTCATGTAATATAAACTTCATCTGGCTTTTATTGAAATCAACTGGGGTCAGAAACAACCAAAACTGTCGTTGATATCAGCTAGGAAATGCACATTGCTCAGAAAGCATGGGAATGCAATGAGAGATCCAGTTTACACAGGATGAACACCAGAGACCTAGATAAACAGAAAATGTTACTGTAAAAAAAAAGAAAAAAAAAGAAAAAAAAGTGGCTTCTCTGAAGAAGGCTACATGCACACTAACGTATTTTGTTTCCGTGTCCGTTCCGTTTTTTTTGCGGATAGGATGCGGACCCATTCATTTCAATGGGTATGCACAAAATGCGGACAGCACACGGTGTGCTGTCCGTATCAGTATGTCAGTTCCGTAGCCCCGAAAAAAAAATAGAACATGTTCTATTCTTGGCCATTTTAGGCATTGTTACAATGGATCTGCAAAAACAAATGGATGGCAGATAGACAGACAGATAGATGTATACTGTGGGAAACATTTATCATTTATAATCAGAAAAAAAATTGAGTGCCAGATCCATCCACGTTTTTCCTGCATTTATCATTTATTGCTGCTATTGTGTCATTTTTAAACTTGCACCAAATAGAGATGGCCTTGCGGTTTGCCCGGAGGTCGTTTAGTGCGAACTTTGCACGTTCACGATTCGCCAAACATGCAAACATATGGAAATGTCTGCCAGTGCCATATTCTTTTGCATTGTGTCGAACTTTGACCCATGACACATCCATCAGGTGGGACAGGACTGCCAATTGAGACGTTTCAGCACATGGACACACTCCCACCATATAACAGAATCCGATCTGGCAGCCATTTTACATTCTGTGTTTTGCCAGTGTAGGGAGAGGTTGAATTTTGGAGCAGGGACAGTTAGGGACACCAAACGCTAGCTAAAAGGGCCACACAAGTCTTGTTAAAGAGGACCTTTCACTTGTAAAAACTATGTTAACTAAGTATGCTGCCATGTAGAGCAGCCCCCGGGGATCTCACTGCACTTACTATTATCCCCGGGTGCCGCTCCGTTCTCCCGTTATGCCCTCCGGTACCTTTGCTCCTTAAGTTATAGTAGGCGGGTCTTCCCTTGTCCTGTGGGCGTTTCCTTCTCCTAGGCTGTAGCGCTGGCCAATCGCAGCGCACAGCTCACAGCCTGGGAGAAAAAAACCTCCCAGGCTGTGAGCTGTGCGCTGCGATTGGCCCGCGCTGCAGCCTAGGAGAAGGAGACGCCCACAGGACAAGGGAAGACCCACCTACTGTAACTTAAGGAGCAAAGGTACCGGAGGGCATAACGGGAGAACGGAGCGGCGCCCGGGGATAATAGTAAGTGCAGTGAGATCCCCGGGCGCCGCTCTACATGGCAGCATACTTAGTTCACATAGTTTTTACAAGTGAAAGGTCCTCTTTAAGGACTGGTTTAAGTGTGCTATCTATAGGTGTGATATACTGAGGGGTGTGATATACTTAAACTTTCTAACATGGAAAGTATATTATAATGCATTTGTATTGTGCAGCAGTTGTGTGCAATACCACAGCTATATAGAGGGACAAGCGCTATTGGAACAATAATTTGCAACATGTGTGATATACCTGGTGCCCCCCAAAAAAATGATTGAGGGGTGTGATATACCTGCTTCCACAAAATACTGATTGACGGCTACAATATACCTGTTGCCCCAAATAAACAGGGTGGTGTGATAAAACTGTTTTAGAAAAAAAAAAATTGAGGGGTATGATATACCGCTTCCACAAAATACTGATTGAGGGCTATGATATACCTGCTTCCACAATATACTGATTAAGGGGTTCGATATACTTGTTTCCACCAAATATTGATTGAGGCCTGTGATATACCTGCTTCCACAAAATATTGATTAATGGGTTTGATATACCTGCTTCTACAAAATACTGATTGAAGGCTGCAATATACCTGCTTCCACAAAATATTGATTAAGGTGTTCAATTTACCTGTTTCCACCAAATATTTATGGAGGCCTACGATATACTTGCTTCCACAAAATACTGTTTAAGGGGTTTGAAATACCTGCTTCCAGAAAATAGTGATTGAGGGCTGCGATATACCTGCTTCCATAAAATACTGATTGAGGCCTGCGATATACCTGCTTCCACAAAATATTGCTTAACTCCTTAAGGACACAGCCTTATTTCACCTTAAGGACCAGGCCATTTTTCGCAAATCTGACCAGTGTCACTTTAAGTGGTGATAACTTTAAAATGCTTTTACTTATCCAGGCCATTCTGAGATAGTTTTTTGTCACATATTGTACTTCATGACACTGGTAAAATTAGTAAAAAAAAAAAAACATTTTTATTTATAAAAAAAAAAAAAAAAATTGGAAAAAATGGCAAATTTCCAAGTTTCAATTTCTCTACTTCTATAATACATAGTAATACCTCCAAAAATAGTTATTACTTTACATTCCCCATATGTCTACTTCATGTTTGGATCATTTTGGGAATGACATTTTAGTTTTTGGGGACATTACAAGTAGAGTTGAGCGAACACCTGGATGTTCGGGTTCGACGAGTTCGGCCGAACTTTCGAAAAATGTTTGGGTTCGGGATCCGAACTCGACCCGAACTTCATCCCGAACCCGAACCCCATAGAAGTCAATGGGGACCCGAACTTTTGGGCACTAAAAAGGCTGTAAAACACACCCGGAAAGGGCTAGAGGGCTGCAAAAGGCAGCAAAATGTAGTTAAATCCCCTGCAAACAAATGTAGATAGGGAAATGATGAGTTAACATAAAATAAATAAAAATTAAACAATATTAATTGGAGTGAGGTCCCATAGCACAGAATCAGGCTTCAAGTCACCCACCAATGGAGAAGGTCACTTACTATTATTTTGACCACAGCACCCAGACAAAGGAGAGAGGTCCCACAGCAGAGAACCAGGCATCATATCACCCACCACAGGAGTAGACCACCATTTAGTTACTTTGACCCCTACACCCAGACGGAGGAGAGAGGTTACACAGCAGAGAATCAGGCATTTAGATCACCCACCACAGGAGTAGGCCACCATTGAATCAGACCCCGGCAACCATGTCAGATGGCACAAGCATAAGCTTTATATCAATCAGCACAGGAGAAGGCGACTTTGACAGACTTTGACCCCTACACCCGGACGGAGGAGAGAGGTTTCAAAGCAGAGAATCAGGCATTTAGATCACCCACCACAGGAGTAGGCCCCAATTTAATGGGACCCCGGCAACCATGTCAGATGGCACAACCATCAGCTTCATATCAATCAGCACAGGAGAAGGCGACTTTGAAAGACTTTGACCCCTACACCCAGACGGAGGAGAGAGGTTTCACAGCAGAGAATCAGGCATTTAGATCACCCACCACAGGAGTAGGCCCCCATTGAATCAGACCCTGGCAACCATGTCAGATGGCAAAACCATCAGCTTTATATCAATCAGCACAGGAGAAGGCGACTTTGAAAGACTTTGACCCCTACACCCAGATGGAGGAGAGAGGTTTCACAGCAGAGAATCAGGCATCATATCAACCACCACAGGAGAAGCCACCATTTAGTTACTTTGACCCCTGCACCCAGGAAGAGGAGAGAGGCACCACAGCACATATTCTGGCATCATATCAGCCACCACAGGAGAAGCCACCATTGAGTTACTTTGACCCCCGCACCCAGGAAGAGGAGAGAGGCACCACAGCACATATTCTGGCATCATATCAGCCACCACAGGAGAAGCCACCATTGAGTTACTTTGACCCCTGCACCCAGGAAGAGGAGAGAGGCCCCACAGCACATATTCTGGCATCATATCAGCCACCACAGGAGAAGCCACCATTTAGTTACTTTGACCCCTTCACCCAAACAGAGGAGAGAGGTTCCACATCAGAGAATCAGGCATCATATCAACCACCACAGGAGTAGGCCACAATTTAATGGGACCCCGGCAACCATGTCAGATGGCACAACCATCAGCTTCATATCAATCAGCACAGGAGAAGGCGACTTTGAAAGACTTTGACCCCTACACCCAGACGGAGGAGAGAGGTTTCACAGCAGAAAATCAGGCATTTAGATCACCCACCACAGGAGTAGGCCCCCATTGAATCAGACCCTGGCAACCATGTCAGATGGCACAACCATCAGCTTTATATCAATCAGCACAGGAGAAGCCACCATTGAGTTACTTTGACCCCTGCACCCAGGAAGAGGAGAGAGGCCCCACAGCACATATTCTGGCATCATATCAGCCACCACAGGAGAAGCCACCATTGAGTTACTTTGACCCCCGCACCCAGGAAGAGGAGAGAGGCACCACAGCACATATTCTGGCATCATATCAGCCACCACAGGAGAAGCCACCATTGAGTTACTTTGACCCCTGCACCCAGGAAGAGGAGAGAGGCCCCACAGCACATATTCTGGCATCATACTAACCACCACAGGAGAAGCCACCATTGAGTTACTTTGACCCCTGCACCCAGGAAGAGGAGAGAGGCCCCACAGCACATATTCTGGCATCATATCAGCCACCACAGGAGAAGCCACCATTGAGTTACTTTGACCCCCGCACCCAGGAAGAGGAGAGAGGCACCACAGCACATATTCTGGCATCATATCAGCCACCACAGGAGAAGCCACCATTGAGTTACTTTGACCCCTGCACCCAGGAAGAGGAGAGAGGCCCCACAGCACATATTCTGGCATCATACTAACCCCCACAGGAGAAGCCACCATTGAGTTACTTTGACCCCTGCACCCAGGAAGAGGAGAGAGGCCCCACAGCACATATTCTGGCATCATATCAGCCACCACAGGAGAAGCCACCATTGAGTTACTTTGACCCCCGCACCCAGGAAGAGGAGAGAGGCACCACAGCACATATTCTGGCATCATATCAGCCACCACAGGAGAAGCCACCATTGAGTTACTTTGACCCCCGCACCCAGGAAGAGGAGAGAGGCACCACAGCACATATTCAGGCATCATATCACACACCACAGGAGAAGGCCTCTTTCAGTGATTTAGGCCTTTGGACCCAGACAGAGGAGAGAGGTCAGAGATTAGCTTCATATCCCCCAGCACAGCAGAAGACCGCTTTATTTGACTTAGGCCTCAGCACCCAGACAGAAGACAGAGGTAGCATGGCAGAGGTTATGGCTTCATGTCACCCGTTAGTTTAACCGGCCACTTTCATCTGGTTAGGCCCCGGCGCCCAGACAGAGAAGAGTTTCATTCAACTGTGGGTTTCATAAAATTTGTATCAAATAAAGAAGTGGCCCGTAGCACAACAAGACATGTTTTAGGCAGTTAATAAGGACTACTCTGCACAAGGGAGGGACAGGTCCTGTGGGATCCATGCCTGGTTCATTTTTATGAACGTCAGCTTGTCCACGTTGGCTGTGGACAGCCGGCTGCGCTTGTCAGTAATGACGCCCCCTGCCGTGCTGAATACGCGTTCAGATAAAACGCTGGCCGCCGGGCAGGAAAGCACCTCCAAGGCATAACATGCTAACTCTGGCCACGTGGACAATTTCGAAACCCAGTAGTTGAATGGGGCCGAACCATCCGTCAGGATGTGGAGGGGTGTGCAGACATACTGTTCAACCATGTTAGTGAAATGCTGCCTCCTGCTAACACGTTCCGTATCAGGTGTCGGTGCAGATAGCTGTGGCGTGGAGACAAAACTTTTCCACATTTCTGCCATGCTAACCCTGCCCTCAGATGAGCTGGCCGTGACACAGCTGCGTTGGCGACCTCTTGCCACTCCTCTGCCTTCACCTTCCACCTGTTCCCCTGTGACATGTGGGAATGCTCTCAAGAGCGCCTCTATCAGCGTGCGCTTGTACTCGCGCATCTTACGGTCGCGCTCCAGTTCAGGAATTAAAGTGGGCACATTGTCTTTATACCGGGGATCCAGCAGGGTGGCCACCCAGTAGTCTGCACACGTTAAAACGTGGGCAACTCTGCTGTCGTTGCGCAGGCATTGGAGCATATATTCGCTCATGTGGGCCAGGCTACCCATGGGTAAGGACAAGCTGTCCTCTGTGGGAGGCGTATTGTCATCGTCCACCGTATCCCCCCAGCCACGCACCAGTGATGGGCCTGGACTGCCACCCCGCTGTGAACTTGCGTCATCCTCGTCCCCCTCCACCTCCTCCTCCTCATCCTCCTCGTCCTCCAGTACAGTGCCTTGGCTGGCGACTTGTGAACCTGTCCTCTGCTGCTTAAACAAACCTCCCTCTGAGCCACTTCGAACAGACTGGCCCGAAAGTGTTAGAAACGAGCCCTCATCCTCCTCCTCCTCCTCCACCTGGGCCACCTCCTCTAACATCATTGCCCTAAGTGTTTTCTCAAGGAGACATAGAAGTGGTATTGTAACGCTGATAACAGTGTCATCGCCACTGGCCATGTTGGTGGAGTACTCGAAACAGCGCAGCAGGGCACACAGGTCTCGCATGGAGGCCCAATCATTGGTGGTGAAGTGGTGCTGTTCGGCAGTACGACTGACGCGAGCGTGCTGCAGCTGAAACTCCACTATGGCCTGCTGCTGCTCGCACAATCTCTCCAGCATGTGCAAGGTGGAGTTCCACCGGGTGGGCACGTCGCATATGAGGCGGTGAGCGGGAAGGCCGAAGTTCCGCTGTAGCGCAGACAGGCGAGCAGCGGCAGGATGTGAACGGCGGAAGCGCGCACAGACGGCCCGCACTTTATGCAGCAGCTCTGACATGTTGGGGTAGTGGTGAATGAACCTCTGCACCACCAAGTTCAGCACATGCGCCAGGCAAGGGATGTGCGTCAAACCGGCTAGTCCCAGAGCTGCCACGAGATTTCGCCCATTATCGCATACCACCAGGCCTGGCTTGAGGCCCACCGGCAGAAACCACTCGTCGGTCTGTTGTTCAATACCCCGCCACAACTCCTTTGCGCTGTGGGGCCTGTCCCCCAAACATATGAGTTTCAGAATGGCCTGCTGACGTTTACCCCGGGCTGTGCTGAAGTTGGTGGTGAAGGTGTGTGGCTGACCGGATGAGCTGGTGGAAGCAGTGGAGGAGGAAGCCGAGTAGGAGGAGGAGGCTACAGGAGGCAGAGAATGATGCCCTGCGATCCTAGGGGGCGGAAGGACGTGCGCCAAGGAACTGTCCGCCGGGGGCCCAGCCGCCACTACATTCATCCAGTGTGCAGTTAGTGAGATATAGCGTCCCTGGCCGTGCTTACTGGTCCACGTATCTGTGGTTAGGTGGACCTTGCCACAAATGGCGTTGCGCAGTGCACACTTGATTTTATCGGACACTTGCATGTGCAGGGAAGGCACGGCTGTCTTGGAGAAGTAGTGGCGGCTGGGAACCACATACTGCGGGACAGGCATGGCCATCAGCTGTTTGAAGCTGTCTGTGTCCACCAGCCGGAATGACAGCATTTCAAAGGCCAGCAGTTTAGAAATGCTGGCGTTCAGGCCAAGGGCTCGAGGGTGACTCGGGGGGAATTTGCGCTTCCTCTCTAAGGTTTGAGATATTGAGAGCTGAACGCTGCTGTGTGATATAGTGGAGACGCTAGTTGACGGTGGCGGTGGTGGTGGTGTCGGTGGCACATCCTCTGTTTGCTGCTCGGCAGGTGGCAACATTCCTCTCGAGGCGGAAGCCAAGGCAGCAGCGGTAGAGGGAGCAGGGGGAGCCTCAGCGAGTGGCTGGTTTTTAAGGTGTGTACCCCACTGCAGTTCATGCTTTGCATGTAGATGCCTGGTCATGCAGGTTGTGCTGAGGTTCAGAACGTTAATGCCTCGCCTCAGGCTCTGATGGCAGAGCGTGCAAGTCACTCGGGTCTTGTCGGTAGGACATTGTTTAAAGAAGTGCCATGCCAGGAAACTCTTTGAAGCTGCCTTTGTGGGGCTGGGTCCCTGTTGGCGATGTCCAGTAGCAGGCGAACTCTGGGGGCGGCGGCTCGTCTGCTTTGGCCCCCTGCTCCCTCTTTGGCTTCGCTGTTGTCTCGGTCTCACCACTACCTCTTCCTCTGAACTGTGAAAGTCATCGCCACGACCTTCAGTCCATGTGGGGTCTAAGACCTCATCGTCCTCTGCATCGTCTTCCACCCAGTCTCCCTCCCTGACCTCCTCCTGTTCAGTCTGCACACTGCAAAAAGACGCGGCAGTGGGCACCTGTGTTTCGTCATCATCAGAGAGTCGGTGACTCTGCTGTGGTGGTATTCCCATGTCCTCTTCATCTGGAGACATAAGTGGTTGTGCGTCAGTGCATGATATGTCTTCCTCCACTGGGGAAGGGCTAGGTGGACGCCCCTGGGAAACCCTGGAAGCAGAGTCTTCAAACAGAAGAAGAGACTGCTGCATAACTTGTGGCTCAGACCGTTTCCCTGATATGCTTGGGGGTGATGTGACAGACTGATGGGCTTGGTTTTCAGGTGCCACCTGTGCGCTTTCCGCAGAAGACTGGGTGGAAGACCATGTGGTGAACGTGCTGGAAGCACTGTCGGCCACCCAATCGATTAATGCCTGTACCTGCTCAGGCCTTACCATCCTAAGAGCGGCATTGGGCCCCACGAGATATTGCGGTACATTCTGCCGGCTAGTTGAGGGAGTTCGTTCCCTACTGTGTGCGCCTGGGGCCGAACGGCCACGTCCTCTACCAGCAACAGAGGCTCCACGGACACCACCACGACCGCGTCCTCGTCCCTTAATAGTATTTTTCTTCATTGTTGCGATTCAACTCGCACCACAATGAAATATATTATTTTTTATAAGCAAAATCCCCTCACTGGAATACTTTCAGTCTTTTGACTGTATGGATTACAGATGGAATGACTGTTATATGTGAGTACCGCTTTCTTTGACAGATTCTAGTATGGGTACATATATGTTTTCCCAACCCCAGCACATTAGTTTGCTAATTCCAGATGTATGAAACGCAGGCCTAACTGTATCTAGTATATTGAACGCCAGATAAACTAACTTGGCCTTTTTTAAATAAAAAAAAAATTCCCTCACTGGAATACTTTCAGTCTTTTGACTGTATGGATTACAGATGGAATGACTGTTATATGTGAGTACCGCTTTCTTTGACAGATTCTAGTATGGGTACATATATGTTTTCCCAACCCCAGCACATTAGTTTGCTAATTCCAGATGTATGAAACGCAGGCCTAACTGTATCTAGTATATTGAACGCCAGATAAACTAACTTGGCCTTTTTTAAATAAAAAAAAAATTCCCTCACTGGAATACTTTCAGTCTTTTGACTGTATGGATTACAGATGGAATGACTGTTATATGTGAGTACCGCTTTCTTTGACAGATTCTAGTATGGGTACATATATGTTTTCCCAACCCCAGCACATTAGTTTGCTAATTCCAGATGTATGAAACGCAGGCCTAACTGTATCTAGTATATTGAACGCCAGATAAACTAACTTGGCCGTTTTTAAATAAAAAAAATTCCCTCACTGGAATACTTTCAGTCTTTTGACTGTATGGATTACAGATGGAATGACTGTTATATGTGAGTACCGCTTTCTTTGACAGATTCTAGTATGGGTACATATATGTTTTCCCAACCCCAGCACATTAGTTTGCTAATTCCAGATGTATGAAACGCAGGCCTAACTGTATCTAGTATATTGAACGCCAGATAAACTAACTTGGCCTTTTTTAAATAAAAAAAAAATTCCCTCACTGGAATACTTTCAGTCTTTTGACTGTATGGATTACAGATGGAATGACTGTTATATGTGAGTACCGCTTTCTTTGACAGATTCTAGTATGGGTACATATATGTTTTCCCAACCCCAGCACATTAGTTTGCTAATTCCAGATGTATGAAACGCAGGCCTAACTGTATCTAGTATATTGAACGCCAGATAAACTAACTTGGCCTTTTTTAAATAAAAAAAATTCCCTCACTGGAATACTTTCAGTCTTTTGACTGTATGGATTACAGATGGAATGACTGTTATATGTGAGTACCGCTTTCTTTGACAGATTCTAGTATGGGTACATATATGTTTTCCCAACCCCAGCACATTAGTTTGCTAATTCCAGATGTATGAAACGCAGGCCTAACTGTATCTAGTATATTGAACGCCAGATAAACTAACTTGGCCTTTTTTAAATAAAAAAAATCCCCTCACTGGAATACTTTCAGTCTTTTGACTGTATGGATTACAGATGGAATGACTGTTATATGTGAGTACCGCTTTCTTTGACAGATTCTAGTATGGGTACATATATGTTTTCCCAACCCCAGCACATTAGTTTGCTAATTCCAGATGTATGAAACGCAGGCCTAACTGTATCTAGTATATTGAACGCCAGATAAACTAACTTGGCCTTTTTTAAATAAAAAAAAAAATTCCCTCACTGGAATACTTTATGGCTTTTCACTGTATGGATTACAGGTGGACTGGTATTAGTAGGGGTGACACAAGCACACCCAAGTCCCTGATGTAGGATTTCTATGGCACAGACCACTATTACAAGTGATTAATGGACGTTGGGAGAGATTGTGCTGCAGCACTAGTCCCAAGATGGCCGCCGCCTATCAGCCCAGTAACATGTGCCACAAAATGGTCTGCACAACCTTTAAAAAAAATAGCCTTGGACTGTGCTGCTAAATCGCTATTGGTCTGAATCCCAGGTGTAGATGTCTGACTTGTTTGGAGCTTTGGAATGCACACTGTGGCAGCTTCTGCTGCAGCACTACAAGTCGCAAAATGGCGGCCGGCGGTCAGCCCAGGTACATGTGGATGGAAAAATCACTCTGGCCACTCTAAAAATAGCCAATCCCTATCAAAAAAGCAGCTCAGCTGCAGTTGTTCAGATGAATCACAGGTGGAGGAGAGAAATTTGCTTCCAGTTATTCAATTATCCCTGCCTATTCTCGCCCTAGCATCAGCTGCGTCTATCCCTGTTCTATTCACATCGGGAGTGAGCACGTCCCGACGTGCGCACAAGCTTATAAAGAGGCTGAGTCACATGCTGCACTTGGCCAATCACAGCCTTGCCAATAGTAGGCATGGCTGCGATGGCATCTTAGGGCAAGTAGTATGATGCATGTTGATTGGCTGCTTTGCAGCCTTTCAAAATGCGCCAAAATACATGCCGAACGACGAACCCGAACCCGAACTTTTACGAAAAAGTTCGGGTTCGGGTCCGTGTCACGAACACCCCAAAATTCGGTACGGACCCGAACTATGCTCGAACTGTTCGCTCAACACTAGTTACAAGGCTTAGAAGTTTAGAAGCAAATCTTGAAATTTTTCAGAAATTTTCAAAAACCCAATTTTTAGGGACCATTTCAGGTCTGAAGTCACTTTGTGAGGCTTACATAATAGAAACCACCCAAAAATGAACCCATTCTAGAAACTACACCCCTCAAGGTATTCAAAACTGATTTTACAAACGTTGTTAACCCTTTAAGTGTTCCACAAGAGTTAATGGCAAATGGAGATACAATTTCCGAATTTAGATTTTTGGGCAAATTTTCCATTTTAACTAATCCGTTTTTTCCAGTAACAAAGCAAGAGATAACAGCCAAACAAAATGCTATATTTATTGCCCCGATTCTGTAGTTTGCAGAAACACCCCATATGTGGCCGTAAACTACTGTACGGACACACAGTAGGGCGTAGATGGAAAGGTGTGCCGTGTGGTTTTTGGAAGGCAGATTTTGCTGGACTGGTTTATTTGACACCATGTCCCATTTGAAGCCCCCCTGATGCACCCCTAGAGTATAAACTCCATAACAGTGACCCCATCTTAGAAACTACACCCCTCATGGTATTCAAAACTGATTTAACAAACTTTGTTAACCCTTTAGGTGTTGCACAAGAGTTATTGGCAAATGGAGATGGAAAATTTGCCCAAAAATTTTAATTCTCAAATTTCATTTTAATCCGTTTTTTCCAGTAACAAAGCAAGGGTTAACAGCCAAACAAAATGCTATATTTATTGCCCTGATTCTGTAGTTTGCAGAAACACCCCATATGTTGCCGTAAACTACTGTAAGGGCACACAGTAGGGCGTAGAGGGAAAGGTGCGCCGTGTGGTTTTTGGAAGGCAGATTTTGCTGGACTGGTTTATTTACGCCATGTCCCATTTGAAGCCCCCCTGATGCACCCCTAGAGTAGAAACTCCATAAAAGTGACCCCATTTTGGAAACTAAGGGACAAGGTGGCAGTTATGTTGGGACTATTTTTAGGGTACATATGATATTTGGTTTATCTATATTACCTTTTTGTGAGGCAAGGTGTCACGAGGGTGTCAAGAGCCACGCCTGACTCCATTATACCCGGGGTCAGGAAGTCGCAGCGGGTGGCTGCGCGCTCTATGTCTAAAGACAGTGCTGTTTATTAATGGTAGCTTTCTGGGTTTGCCTTGCAATCCTTTTTGGCTCACTCAGGGATCCGTAGCTTCTCCTCCTCAGCTGTTTCTTGTCCAGCAATCCCAACCTCCTTATATTCCCATCTCTCACTTCTCTGGTTGCCAGATATAGAGCTTCCTGCCTGGACTTCTATACTGACCCACTGGAGCTGTGTAGCTGTGTTCCCTGGTTGTTGTTCCAGAACGTTACCCTCCGGATCCCTGTTGGGCCTTGGTGGTCTGCTGTTGTCGCCCACCTGGGATTATATGTTTGTCTGTATTGTCTGTCCTCTCCTTGGTGTTTTCCTCTTAGTGTCAGTGGTGCGGACTAGTGATCCCACCACCCCGTTCACTACATAGGGCTCATCTTAGGGAAAGCCAGGGTTTAGGCACGTGATCGGCGTACGGGTGAGGAACACGTCTAGGGACGTCAGGGCAGTCAGGTGCCAGCCGCAAGGTGAGTCAGGGGTCACCATCTTTCCCTCTCCCTTGGACAGGGCCTTCCCATTTCCCTCTGTTTGCGTGACGCCGGTCATTACATTATATCTGGCCCTTATTTTGTGTAGGTAAAAAAAAAACAAAAAAAAACAAACACAAAACTTCTTTTTCTTTCTACCTACTTAGAATCCAGTATGGATCCAATTGCTGCTTTGTCAAAGCAACTTCAAGGCCTGTCTTTGGAGGTGGCAGGATTGAAGGCGTCGGTCCTCCAGCAACAGCAGCAATTGCTACAGACCGCAAGCCCAGCGGTTGCTGCAGGTAACCAGGTTGTTGCGGAACCCAAGGTTGCTCTTCCTGACAGATTTTCTGGGGGAAGGGACAAATTTCTGACGTTCCGTGAGGCCTGTAAATTATATTTTAAACTGCGCCCTTACTCCTCTGGTAATGAAGAACAGTGGGTGGGGGTTGTTATTTCCCTGCTTCAGGGGGACCCGCAATCCTGGGCGTTCTCTTTACCCACTGATTCCCAGGCTCCCCGGTCAGTGGATGAATTTTTTAGGGCCTTGGGTCTCATATATGATGACCCTGACCGAATCGCACTGGCTGAATCAAAGTTACGGAGACTCCTACAGGGAGAGCGGCCAGTAGAGGAGAATTGCTCAGAGTTCCGTAGGTGGGCTACGGATACCCAGTGGAACGACCCGGCTCTCAGGAGTCAGTTCTGCTCTGGGTTATCCGAAAGGATTAAGGATGCACTTGCGCTGTATGAAACTCCCTTTTCCCTTGATGCGGTTATGTCCCTTTCTATCAGGATAGATAGACGTCTTAGGGACAGATTGAAAAATCCGGAGCAACTGGTAACCCCTCCCAAGCAGCAGTTAGTCTGTACGGACTTAGACGAGCCTGTGCAGCTAGGAGGAACTACTCGTCAGGTCTGTCCTCCTGAGGCTCGCCGTAGGCGTGGGGTTTGTTTTTTCTGTGGGGAGAGGGGTCATTTTATTAATGTCTGTCCTTCCTTTCTCAAAAACAAAAGACCGTCGGAAAACTTCTAACCCCAGGCTGTGTGGAGGATGTCAGCCGGGGGGTATACGTTTCCTCCATACGAACATCGCAATTTGTGTTGCCAGCGGTTGTTGTTTTTGGCGTTAAGACGGAGACTATTTATTTTTTCCTAGACAGTGGAGCAGGAATAAATTTGATAGATGCCCATTTTGCCCACACTATGGGTTTGTCTCTCTGTACGCTACAGAGACCTATTCCCATATTCGCTATTGATTCTGCTCCTCTGTCTCAGAGAAACCTCACTCACATTGTCCATAACTTACACCTTCGGGTAGGGGACCACCATAACGAGTTGCTTTTATGTTATGTTCTGGAGGGGCTCCCCACTCCTGTGGTGTTGGGTCTTCCCTGGTTGGTAGCGCACAATCCAGTGGTGGATTGGCAGGCCAGGGACATATTGGAGTGAAGTGAGCAGTGCAGAGAAAATTGCTTAAATAGCAATTGCTTAGTCGCCTCCATAGCTACCCTACCTACATTTGTTTCGGACTTTGAGGACGTTTTTTCTGAAAAGGGTTGTCAGAAGTTACCACCTCACCGTCCTTATGATTGCCCGGTTAACCTGATTCCCGGTGCAAAATTACCAAAGACCAGGTTATATAATCTTTCGGGTCCAGAGAGACAAGCCATGAAAGATTATATCTCCGAGAGCTTGGCTAAGGGACACATCAGACCCTCTTCTTCACCCGTGGCTGCAGGGTTTTTATTCGTTAAAAAGAAAGATGGGGGCCTGTGTCCTTGCCTAGACTTTTGCGAATTAAACCGGATAACCATCCGAGACCCATAACCTCTTCCTCTCATTCCTGACCTGTTTAATCAGATTGCGGGTGCTAGGTGGTTCTCCAAACTTGATCTTAGGGGGGCCTACAATCTGATTTGTATCAAGGAAGGGGATGAGTGGAAGACAGCTTTTAACACCCCTGAGGGGATTTATGAAAATCTAGTCATGCCTTTCGGTCTGACCAATGCTCCTGCTGTCTTCCAACATTTCGTTAATGACATTTTTAGTCATCTTATCGGCAGGTTTGTGGTGATATACCTAGATGATATTTTAATTTATTCGTCTGATCTGAAAACACATGAGGTGCATGTCAGACAGGTACTGCAGGTCCTACGGACGAATAAATTATATGCTAAAATTGAAAAGTGTGTCTTCGCCGTTCAGGAAATACAGTTCCTAGGTTATTTATTATCTGTTTCAGGTTTCCGTATGGATCCTAGGAAGGTCCAGGCAATTTTAGATTGGGATCTTCCTGAGAACCTCAAAGCACTGCTACGGTTCTTGGGCTTCGCAAATTTCTATAGAAAGTTCATTAAAAATTATTCGGTGATTGTAAAACCCCTTACTGACATGACTAGGAAGGGGACTGTTTTTTCTAAATGGTCTGACGCCGCTAAAATTGCTTTTTCCTCTCTAAAAGAGAGGTTTACCTCGGCACCGGTACTAATCCAACCTGATGTCTCCCAGCCTTTTATTGTTGAAGTAGATGCGTCAGAGGTGGGAGTGGGGGCTGTGCTGTCTCAGGGTCCGTCTCCTGGCAAATGGCGTCCTTGTGCGTTCTTTTCTAAAAAACTATCTGCAGCAGAGAAGAACTATGATATTGGCAATAGGGAACTATTAGCTATTAAACTAGCGTTTGAAGAATGGCGTCACTTTTTAGAGGGGGCAATCCACCCCGTCACTGTGATTACGGACCACAAAAACCTTCTGTACCTCGAATCAGCTAAGCGTCTCACCCCTAGACAAGCTAGGTGGTCGCTATTTTTTACCAGGTTTAACTTTGTTATTACCTATCGTCCTGGGGCAAAAAATACCTCGTTGTTTCCCTGGAGGGGGTAATGTGAGTGATCCGGTACCCATTCTACAAAGAGGAGTGGTTGTCTCTGCGGTACACTCTGTTCTGGAGGGGAAGGTGTTAGAGGCCCAGGGGGACGCCCCGGTCTCTTGCCCCTCAGAGAAATTGTTTGTACCGTTAAACCTGCGTCTCGAATTATTAAAGGAACATCATAATTCGGCACTTGCTGGGCACCTGAGTAGTAAAGCAACCTTGGAGCTATTGTCTCGTCGTTTTTGGTGGCCAAGGTTGCGTCAGGATGTAATGGATTTTGTGTCTTCCTGTTCTACTTGTGCACGCGCGAAAGTCTCTCATACACGTCCTGCAGGGTCTTTATTGCCACTTGTCATTCCCAATAGGCCATGGACACATCTGTCAATGGATTTTATCACTGACTTACCTTTGTCTGCAGGTAAAACAGTTATCTTGTTAGTAGTGGACAGGTTTAGCAAAATGGTGCACTTCATTGCGTTACCCGCACTACCTAATGCTAAGACTCTTGCTCAGGTATTCATCAGTGAAATCGTGAAGCTTCACGGGGTCCCTTCCGATGTTGTTTCGGATCGGGGAACCCAGTTTATTTCTAAATTTTGGAAAGCTTTTTGTTCCCGTTTGGGGGTACACTTGTCCTTTTCCTCAGCTTTCCATCCTCAGTCGAATGGACAGACTGAGCGTACCAACCAAAACCTTGAGACATATCTAAGATGTTTTGTGTCTGAAAACCAAGAGGTGTGGTCATCATATTTACCATTAGCCGAGTTTGCCATAAATAATCGCCGTCAGGAATCTACTGGCAAGTCACCATTTCTTGGTGCATATGGTTTTCATCCCCAATTCTGTACTTTCAAAGAGGGGGGGTCTTCTGGGGTTCCCGAAGAGGAACGGTTTTCGTCATCTCTTTCTTCTGTATGGCAGAAAGTGCAAGCTAATTTGAAAAATATGGGAGGTAAATATAAATGCATGGCTGATAAGAGACGGTCGCCAGGTCCGGACCTAGGAGTGAATGACTATGTGTGGTTGTCTACTAGGAATATTAAATTAAAGGTTCCCTCTTGGAAACTGGGTCCTAGGTTCATTGGCCCTTACAAAATAGTAGCCATCATTAACCCCGTGGCTTTTCGCCTGGAGCTACCTCAGACTTTTAAAATCCATAACGTCTTCCATAAGTCGTTACTCAAGAAGTATGTTCCACCTCTAGAACCGTCACCGCTGCCACCTCCTCCTGTTGTTGTGGATGTTAATCTAGAGTTTCAAATATCCAAAATTGTTGATTCTCGTCGGGTCCGCCGCTCTCTTCAATATCTGGTGCATTGGAGGGGTTTACGGTCCCGAGGAAAGAATGTGGGTTCCAGCGTCTGAGGTAAACGCCGACAGGTTAGTTCGGGCTTTTCATGCCTCTCATCCTGAAAGACCTAGTCCTGAGTGTCCGGAGGCCCCTCGTAGAGAGGGGGGTACTGTCACGAGGGTGTCAAGAGCCACGCCTGACTCCGTTATACCCGGGGTCAGGATGTCGCAGCGGGTGGCTGCGCTCTCTATGTCTAAAGACAGTGCTGTTTATTAATGGTAGCTTTCTGGGTTTGCCTTGCAATCCTTTTTGGCTCACTCAGGGATCCGTAGCTTCTCCTCCTCAGCTGTTTCTTGTCCAGCAATCCCAACCTCCTTATATTCCCATCTCTCACTTATCTGGTTGCCAGATATAGAGCTTCCTGCCTGGACTTCTATACTGACCCACTGGAGCTGTGTAGCTGTGTTCCCTGTTTGTTGTTCCAGAACGTTACCCTCCGGATCCCTGTTCCACCTGGGATTATATGCTTGTCTGTATTGTCTGTCCTCTCCTTGGTGTTTTTCTCTTAGTGTCAGTGGTGCGGACTAGTGATCCCACTCATTTCCCTCCCTTTGCGTGATGCCGGTCATTACAGGCAGACACTAAATAGATTGACCAGCCACAGCAGTAACAACAGATTTAGCTGAATATAAATTGTAGGCCTAGTATTCAGGCGCTGGATGACAGGTATCCCTTTTACGGACAGAATTAGACTTGGAAATGCACGGTAGCGTGTGAAGTTATTGGGGATGACCCTATCCACACCTTCAATCTAATATACCCTTTTATGGATAGATTTAAACTTGGCCTGATAGAGCAGAAACCACTAATTTAGGGAATTGCTAAATTGGGAATTGTATTTCAACCCAGATCAAAAACTGTGCTTTGGCAGACACTAAATAGATTGACCTGCCACAGCAGTAACAACAGATTTAGCTGAAGATAAATTGTAGGCCTAGTATCTAGGCGCTGGATGACAGGTATCCCTTTTACGGACAGAATTAGACTTGGAAATGCACGGTAGTGTGTGAAGTTATTGAGGATGACCCTATCCGCACCTTCAATCTAATATACCCTTTTATGGATAGATTTAAACTTGGCCTGATAGAGCAGAAACCACTAATTTAGGGAATTGCTAAGTTGAGAATTGTATTCAACCCAGAACAAAAACTGTGCTTCGGCAGACAGCAGACAGTATTAGAATTGGCTAGCCACAGCTGAAACACCAGATTTAGGGTACTGCTATTTTGGCAATTGTATTTTACCCCTCAATAAAATAGCAAGCACAGCCAAGCCCATGATGTAGGATATAGCAAAAAAAAAACAACACACTATTGATGGTTAAAAATGGACTTGGTGGCAGCTTGTGCTGGCGCACCACAAGACACAAAATGGCCGCCGATCACCCCAGAAAAAAGTGACTGAAAAACGCTCTGGGCAGCCTTAAAACAGTGAGCAATTGAATAGCAGAGGTTGTATGATACACAGCTGTTTATCGATCACTTCAGTAAGTAAATCCCTGCCTAATCTCGCCCTAACAGCAGCAGCTGCATCCTCTCCCTACACTGATCAGAGCAGAGTGACGTGCGGTGCTACGTGACTCCAGCTTAAATAGAGGCTGGGTCACATGCTGCACTGGCCAATCACAGCCATGCCAATAGTAGGCATGGCTGTGATGGCCTCTTGGGGCAAGTAGTATGACGCATGTTGATTGGCTGCTTTGCAGCCTTTCAAAAAGCGCCAAGAAAGCGCCGAACACCGAACCCGAACCCGGACTTTTACGAAAATGTTCGGGTTTGGGTCCGTGTCACGGACACCCCAAAATTCGGTACGAATCCGAACTATACAGTTCGGGTTCGCTCATCCCTAGCCAGCACGTAACACAGGGGAAGAGGAGGCTGTGGTGTGACCCGCAGACACATATTGTTGACCCAGGTGTTCAGCCCACCTATTATGATGCTTTGATGCCATGTGGCGGATCATGCTGGTGGTGGTGAGGTTGCTAGTGTTCACGCCCCTGCTCATTTTTGTGTGGCACAGGTTGCAAATTACATTTCTTTTGTCGTCTGCACTTTTCTCAAAAAAGCGCCAGACTGTGGAACACCTACCCCTTGGCAAGGGAGATTTCGGCAAGGGTGTGCTCCGGGGAACAGTTGCAGGCCTGTTTGGTGTGGCCCGCCTTCTCCCTTTTGCCACCCCACTGCCTCTTACAGCCTGTTGCGGTGCTGAGGATCCCTACCCCTCTGTACTGCTGTCCTCGCTCGGCTTGCCACCTTCCCAGGTTGGGTCAGTGTCATGGTCTTACCTTCTTGCTGTTCTCCTTCGTTTGACATGTGCTGGCGGCCATCTTGGTTTCTGGGTTTCTTGTAGCCTCCCACCCTGCGGCTCCTCCTTCCCACTGTGGCTTCAGTTCCTTGCTTGGTCCTCCTGTGTTCACATGCTTCTAGACTGCTGCTGCTTCTGGTTCCTGATCCTGGTTTCGTCCGACTACCCTGCTGGTTCCTGATCCTGGTTTCGTCCGACTACCCTGCTGGTTCCTGATCCTGGCTTCGTCTGACTACCCTGCTGGTTCCTGATCCTGGCTTCGTCTGACTACCCTTCTGGTTCCTGACCTCTGGCTTCGCAAAGACTCTGCTTCGGTTTCGCCATCCGTTTGGACTTTTGCTTTACAGCTTTATTTTCAATAAAGCCTTCTTATTTTCACTTATCCCTTGTTGTACGTCTGGTTCATGGTTCCGCGACATTAGGACCAAGCCATGAATTCTGACGGTACAGGGCCATCCTCGCTACCCACGCTGGTTGCCAGACTTGATCAGCAGGATCACCTGTTGGGTCGGTTCGCTGTGGCGTTGCAAACCCTGCTTGAACGCACGGCTCATTTCGCTCCCGTTGCCGAAGGGTCGGTTGTCGCTCCTGGGCCCGCTCCTACTGCCGCTCCGGTTGTTGCGCCAGAGTCTACCCCGACACCTGTTGTTGCACCTGCGGTGTTTCGGGGTATGACCGGTTCTGCCCCTCTTCCACAGCGCTTTGGGGGAGAGCCAACTCAGTGCCGAGGTTTCCTTAACCAGGTGGGCATTTATTTCGAGTTGCTGCCACATGCCTTTCCCACTGAGAGATCAAAGGTGGGCTTCTTGATCTCGCTGCTCTCGGACAAGGCCTTGGCCTGGGCCAGCCCTTTATGGGAGAACAACAATCCGGTGGTTGCCGAGTTTTCCGGTTTTGTTGCTTCTCTTCGGAAGGTATTCGATGTGCCGGCTCGTGCTGCCTCTGCTGCGAAGCTCCTTATGTCCATCAGACAGGGTTCACGATCCGTAGCTGAATACGCCATTGAGTTTCGTACCCTGGCAGCAGAGGTGGGCTGGAATAATGAGGCTCTGGTCGCTGCTTTCTCTCATGGTCTCTTGGATGCCTTGAAGGATGAGGTTGCAGCTAAGGACCTACCAGTGGAGCTCGAGTCTCTTATTTCTTTCCTGATTTTGATTGACACCAGACTCAGGGAGAGACCTTCCTTTAAGGAGAGCCTGCGGAGGTTTTCTAACAGATTGGCGCCTACGTTTGCTGTCCCACCCGTGCCTCCCTCTCCTCCCACGCCTCCTGGGGATGACTTGTCTGGGGGTGAACCCATGCAGCTGGGGTTTGCTCGCCTGTCCGAGGGGGAGAGGGTACTCCGGAGACACGAGGGCCGATGCATGTACTGTGGTCTCGGTGGGCATTTTCGGTTGGCATGTCCGAACCGTCCGGGAAACGCTCGCACCTGAGATCCTGTCGGGGGCAGATCTTGGGTGGAGTCTCCTCGTCCCCGGTTTCCCGTGTTGACAAACCACTGATCACTGTTGTCCTCTCCTGGGTCGGGGGCTCGGTGACGACCCAGGCGTTGGTGGACTCTGGTGCTGGTGGTTTGTTCATTGATAATGTGTTCGCTGCCGCCAATTGCATTTCTCTGCAGGCTCGAGGTTCCCCACTGGCTCTTGAGGCGATAGACGGCAGACCCCTTCTGCCGCCACACGTGACTCATGAGACCCTTCCAGTGGGGATAGCCATTGGTGCCGTTCACAGAGAGTCGGTCTGCCTCCAGGTTATTTCGTCTCCACACTACTCGGTGGTCTTGGGGTACCCCTGGCTCCGGAAGCATAATCCGACTTTCGATTGGAGATCGGCCGAGATCCTCTCGTGGTCAGCGCAGTGTGGGGCTAGTTGCATCCATGGGTCTGTCAAGTTGCTGTGTACTTCCTCGGACTCTCTGCTGCCTCCTGAATACGAGGAGTACCGGGATGTATTCGATAAGGTGCGCGCGGTTGCCCTACCTCCGCACCGCCCATACGATTGTGCCATAGAGTTACAATCTGGTGCCGTTCCTCCTCGTGGCAAAGTCTATCCACTGTCGGTAGCGGAGAATGAGGCCATGGAGGAGTACGTGAGGGAGGCGCTTTCACGCGGACACATTCGCAAATCCTCGTCCCCGGCAGGGGCTGGATTTTTCTTTGTGAAAAAGAAGGGCGGTGAGTTGAGGCCTTGCATCGATTACAGGGGTCTCAATCGCATCACGATCAAGAACGCTTACCCGATACCCTTGATTTCCGAGCTGTTCGATCGCCTTAAAGGGGCCACGGTCTTTACCAAACTCGACCTGAGGGCGGCATATAACCTGGTAAGGATCAAGGCGGGCGATGAGTGGAAGACCGCGTTTAACACCAGGACCGGTCATTATGAATCCTTGGTTATGCCCTTTGGGTTGTGCAATGCACCCGCAGTCTTTCAGGAATTCATCAACGATGTTTTCCGTGACCTGTTGCAGCAGTGTGTGGTGGTCTATTTGGATGACATCTTGGTATATTCTGAATCCATGGAGGCCCACATTCTGGATGTCAGACGAGTGTTGCAACGGTTACGAGAGAACAAGCTGTTCGGTAAGCTTGGGAAATGCGAATTTCACCGATCCCAGGTAACCTTCTTAGGTTACATCATTTCCGCTGAGGGGTTCTCCATGGATCCTGAGAAGATTTCGGCTGTCTTACAGTGGCCCCAGCCCAGTGGTCTTCGTTCCCTGCAGCGCTTTTTGGGCTTCGCCAATTATTATCGGAAGTTCATCAGGGACTTTTCCATGCTAGCCAAGCCTCTCACGGATCTGACCAGGAAGGGCAGTAATTCCCAGGTCTGGCCGCTCGAGGCCATCCGAGCTTTTGAGGCTCTAAAGTCCGCCTTTGTGTCGGCTCCGATTCTGTCGCATCCCAACCCTGGGTTGCCCTTTGTCCTCGAGGTGGACGCGTCTGAGACGGGAGTAGGCGCCCTTCTGTCTCAGCGTAGAACACCAGAGGGTCCTCTGCTTCCTTGTGGGTTTTACTCCCGGAAACTGTCTTCCGCGGAGTGCAACTATCAGATTGGTGACAGGGAGTTATTGGCCATCGTGCAGGCCCTTAAAGAATGGAGGCACTTGCTCGAGGGTTCGGTGGTTCCGGTCCTCATCCTGACGGACCACAAGAATCTGACCTACCTTTCTGAGGCCAAGAGATTGACACCACGTCAGGCCAGATGGGCTCTGTTCTTGTCACGTTTTAATTACGTGGTCTCCTACCTACCCGAGAACGTGGTCTCCTACCTACCCAAGAACATCAGGGCGGATGCCTTATCACGGCAGTACTCCGAGCTGTCCAGGGAGGAGTCGATTCCGACTTCGGTCATAGCTCCGAATCAGATCTTGGCCGCCATTCGCACCAGCCTGACCTCTCCCCTGGGTGAGCAGATTTTGGCGGCTCAATCTGGTGCTCCCTCTGGGAGACCCAACGGCAGATGTTTTGTGCCTGAGGAGTTGCGCACTCGGTTGTTGCGAACCTACCATAACTCCAAGACCGCGGGGCATCCTGGAAAGAATCAGCTGTCCTGGGCTGTTTCACGTCTGTTCTGGTGGCCTTCCCTACGTTCCGACATCGCCGCATATGTAGCGGCATGCTCCGTTTGTTCCCAGAGTAAGTCCCCTCGGCACCTTCCGTTGGGCCTTCTGCAACCCATAGCCACCGGGGAGCGCCCATGGTCACACCTGGGGATGGATTTCATTGTGGACCTCCCTGCATCCCGAGGCCATACGGTCATTCTCATGATTGTGGATCGGTTTTCCAAAATGTGCCACTGTGTTCCTCTCAAGAAGTTACCCTCTGCACAAGAGTTGGCCACGATTTTTGCCAGGGAGGTCTTCCGGTTGCACGGTTTGCCCAAGGAGATTGTGTCGGATCGGGGGAGTCAGTTTGTGTCCAGGTTCTGGCGCGCCTTTTGCTCCCAGTTGGGGATTCAGCTCTCCTTCTCCTCGGCCTACCACCCTCAGTCCAATGGGGCCGCAGAACGATCCAATCAGGCCTTGGAGCAATTCCTTCGTTGCTATGTCTCCGGTCACCAAGACAATTGGGTTGACCTCCTGCCTTGGGCTGAGTTTGCCAGGAACACGGCGGTGAACTCTTCCTCTGGGACGTCTCCCTTCATGGCCAATTATGGGTTCCAACCTGCCGTGTTACTGGAGGTATTCTCTCCCCAGGATATTCCGGCTGTGGAGGATCACCTTTCCGTCCTACGTGCTTCTTGGGTACTGATCCAGAAGTCCCTTGAGGTCTCTGCGCAGCGCCAGAGACTCCAGGCTGATCGCAGACGAGCGCCTGCTCCTTCCTACCAGGTCGGAGACCGTGTATGGTTGTCCACCCGCAACCTCAACCTTCGAGTGCCCACTCCCAAGCTGGCGCCTCGCTTTGTTGGTCCCTTCCGAGTGCTTCGCAGGGTAAACCCGGTAGCCTATGCCCTTGCGCTTCCTCCTGGCATGCGGATCTCTAACGTGTTTCATGTCTCCCTGTTGAAGCCACTGGTGTGTAATCGTTTCACTTCCTCGGTTCCTCGGCCTCGTCCGGTCCAAGTGGGTAATCGTGAGGAGTATGAGGTAAGCAATATCCTGGACTCACGCCTGGTCCGCGGTCGGGTGCAGTTTTTGGTCCATTGGCGTGGTTATGGTCCAGAGGAGCGTTCCTGGGTTCCCTCCGCAGATGTCCATGCTCCTGCCTTGCTCCGAGCCTTCCACGCACGCTTCCCTCAGAAACCGTTCTTTACTCTGCGGAGGAGGGGCCCTTGAGGGGGAGGTACTGTCATGGTCTTACCTTCTTGCTGTTCTCCTTCGTTTGACATGTGCTGGCGGCCATCTTGGTTTCTGGGTTTCTTGTAGCCTCCCACCCTGCGGCTCCTCCT
This sequence comes from Bufo bufo, assembly GCF_905171765.1. NCBI lineage: Eukaryota > Metazoa > Chordata > Amphibia > Anura > Bufonidae > Bufo > Bufo bufo. The sequence continues at coordinate 693,835,109 of NC_053389.1, forward strand.
TCCCACTGGGAGGAGCTGGATGCCCAGCTCATATATATAGGAGGTCTGTGGCTTCAGTTCCTTGCTTGGTCCTCCTGTGTTTACATGCTTCTAGACTGCTGCTGCTTCTGGTTCATGATCCTGGTTTCGTCCGACTACCCTGCTGGTTCCTGATCCTGGTTTCGTCCGACTACCCTGCTGGTTCCTGATCCTGGCTTCGTCTGACTACCCTGCTGGTTCCTGATCCTGGCTTCGTCTGACTACCCTTCTGGTTCCTGACCTCTGGCTTCACAAAGACTCTGCTTCGGTTTCGCCATCCGTTTGGACTTTTGCTTTACAGCTTTATTTTCAATAAAGCCTTCTTATTTTCACTTATCCCTTGTTGTACGTCTGGTTCATGGTTCCGCGACAGTCAGTGACTCAATTGTCCACCACCTCCTCTTCCACTTCCTTACTTTGCTCATCCTCCTGACTTATTGACCTAACAATAACCTCAGTTATTGACAACTGTGTCTCATCCGCATCATTAACCTCTTGAGGCACTAATTGCCATTGTCTTATTGGTAACTGTGTCTCATCATCATCCACCTTGTGAAACACCAATTTCCATTTCCCACAGTCACCTTCTTGTGACTGTGGATGCTCAAGAGTTTGGGAATCAGGGCACAAGATCTCAAGAGGGCTTCTCGAGAGGCCCAAATGAAGGAATGGCGCTGAAAAGAGCTTTTCAGAATATCCGAGTGTGGGATCACTTGTTTGGCAAGACTTTCCATGGTGGGAGGAAGGAGGATCAGGGTGAGGATTATGTTAACCAGATTCTTGGCTACTGAGACTGGACTTGGTGGAAGACAGGGTGGTGCTTAACCGACTGGAAGCATTACCTGCTGCAATCCAACCGACCACCTGGTCGCACTGGTCTGACTTAGAGAGCGTTGTCCTGCACCGCCCTGCAGACTGGGACATGAAGCTAGGTATTAGTGTTGAGCGCGAATATTCGAATATCGAATTTTTTTCGCGAATATCGGCACTTCGCTAATTCGCGAATATTTCGAATATAGTGATATAAATTCGATATCTCGAATATTCTTTTTTTTTTTTTTTATTGTTATATTTTTTTCTTTCCCACTTCCCTAAAGTTGTTCTTACCTGTCCTTTGGATTCCTGGCTTCCTGGCTGCTCCAGTCAGTGCCCGTTGCCGCTTCTGCCGGCTTCCGTGCTCATGGAGCATCCCCATCACCATGGGAACGTCTCCATATACTAGAATGTACTGTCGGATTTGAGAATTACGTGAAAAATCGCAATTCGATTATTTCAAGTTATAATCGAATTTCGATTTTAACTTAGCACTGCTATATTTAATTCTAGCCTAATATGGAATATAGCAGTGCTAAGTTAAAATCGAAATTCGATTATTATAACTTGAATTCATCGAATTGCGATTTCAACTTGGACCTGGTTTACTATGGTTGGCTTGGTAGAATTAGCGAATATGACGAATGTATTCGTCATATTCCACAAAACGATTATAACGAATGTATTCGTCATATTCCACAAAAACAAGATAACGAAATATTCTGCATCTTCGTTTCAGCTACCTATTCGTAAACTTCGCTAATTCTAGCAATCATATAGGAAAGTTTACTATAGAGACAGCTAAGTTTAATTCGCTATGCGATTATATTACTTTGCTTTTTTTTATAAATAGAATAATTATAATAATTATCAGGTATTATAATTATTCTATTTATTTATTTTTTTAAAAAGCAGTCATATAATCGCATAGCGAATTAAACTTAGCTGTCTCTATAGTAAACTTTCCTATATGATTGCTAGAATTAGCGAAGTTGACGAATAGGTAGCTAAAACGAAGATGGAGAATATTTCGTTATCTTCGTTTTGTGGAATATGACGAATACATTCGTTATATTCGTTTTGTGGAATATGACGAATACATTCGTCATATTCGCTAATTCTACCAAGCCAACCATAGTAAACCAGGTCCAAGTTGAAATCGCAATTCGATTAATTCAAGTTATAATAATCAAATTTTGATTTTAACTTAGCACTGCTATATTCCATATTAAGCTAGAATTAACGAATATGGAATATAGCAGTGCTAAGTTAAAATCGAAATTCGATTATTATAACTTGAATTAATCGCATTGCTATTTCAATAGGAGAGTAGCCTTTAAGTTAAAATCGCAATACGCGATTATTTAAATCGCATATTAATCGCGATAACAAGAATAATGACGAATATTCGATTTCGATGAATATTCTATCGAATATTCGCGAATTTCGTCGAAATCGAATATGGCACCTGCCGCTCATCACTACTAGGTATGGATGATTTTTCTTGTGCTTTGGCAGCGGGCACAGTTTAAAAATGTCACAGGTATTTTGGATGTGGAAACGTTACACAGGAGAAATACCGCAGATAATGTCGCTGATGTCAGCAGCGGCTCATATAAAATTACAGGGAATGTAACAGGTATTTGGGATGTGGAAACGTTACACAGGAGAAATACCACAGATAATGTTGATGATGTCACCAGTTGCTAATAAAAAATTACAGAGAATGTCAAAGGTATTTGGGATGTGGAAACGTCACACAGGGAGATGTAACACAGCTAATGTCACTGTCCGCAGCGGACACCGTCTATGAAAAAAGTACACTGGATATCGCAAATATTTTTGGGATGCGCACACGTTACACAGGAGATGTAGCGCAGATAATGTCGCTGTCTGCAGCAGCCTAACTATTGCACGCTATTTAGTGCAGAATGCGCTAAAAATAGATATTGCTGCCCCACACATTATTCCTTAAAAGGACTTTTAGGTCTGTAAAGTTTTAGCAATTTAGCGCAGGTTGCTTTCTGTCTCTGAAAAGTTTTTCAACTTAAAATAAATAAATAAAAAATTCACTCCCTACACTATCTTTCCCTTCTTCAGCTCAGCTCTCCCTGACTAACACTGAGCCGAACACGTGTCATCGGGTGCTATATAGCACCCAACAACGCGTTCCGGCCAGCCAATCACTGTAATGCCAGTAACCAACATGGCTACGATATTACAGTGAAGGGCAGTACTTACCTGTACATTTATTGGCTGTGCAGCAGCCAACAAACATGCGGGGAGGAGACTTGAGCATTGCGCTCAAGTACATGCGGTATTCGGCAGAATACCGCCATGTGCCGGGCATCGAGATGCTCAGCTGAACTGGTGTTCGGCCGAGCATGCTCGATCAACACTATGGGAAACATTATGGGCAAGCCAACCAGGCAGGCCCCTGTCCAGGATCATGTAGTCCTCCATCTTTATCTTCGATATCTGGCCACCTGATTTGTGCCAAAACTTTATTCAGAAGTAAAATTTTTGGAAAACTATTAATAAGTTGATTAGGGTACGAACAATTTGCTTATATTTAGTGTTGACATTGCTATAAAAAATAATTTTTGTCTGCTAACCAAAATTTCAAAAATAGTCTGCATTTTCTAAATTCTGCCAGGGGTATGTAAATTCGTAGTATTTCAAAGTTCAATTAAATGTAACTGTCCACAGCAAATGACCGAATTCAGCATTGGCAGATGAAGTACCCCTGAACTCTGTAGTAATGTTGTAACTTTTGAGATAAATGAAGCAGGATGCAGGTGGCAGGTTGTATTGGTTAATGTACATGAAGTACGGTGAATTTTCCTGAACAGCTTTGGCATTTTCACCTTGGGAGATTGTGTGAAACAATTTTGCTCCACAGACATCATCAATAAATGATAAGGTGTTTCTAGCTACTGGCTATGGCTTCTATTGTCACAAACTGAAACCTTAGCATTTTAACTATTGATAAGACAGTGACTTTGTATAAACATTTTTATATTTAGCTGTATTCTTGTTAAGGAGTGTGACATTAATGCAAGTTACACTCTAGCATCGATATAAAGGGCTTTTGTTCTGACCTCCACCTGCTCTTTCTCAGGTCCGTTAATGACTTGGCAAGTTGAAGAATATTCCCAAGAATATTTATATTGCTTTGATTTGAACCGTTGACGTTTTCTGCAGTGGACCGCAATGATTCTATATCAAATCTCAGCCATTTCCAGGAACAGTGTGACTTTTATCGTGCCTTATTGAAATTAAAATTGCTTTGGTGTTTCTAATGCTGCTGTTAACCACTTTATGACTGACACTGCAGAAAGAGTGATCATTCACCTGACTTTTACTGAAAGCTGTAGGCCTAAAGTTAATCTTAAAAAGAGAGAATTGTGATGGCACACTCGCACTTGGTTTAAATTAAAAGATATTTATTATTATTGGTTAAAATATTTGATTAAAATAAAAATGCTATTAATAAAATTATAAGAGGAAAATAATGGCAGGAATCTCCAAAAATTGCAAATAGTAAAGTGAGATGATAATTCGTGATGTTGCTTGGGATAAGGTCTGATTAAACTGCTTTATGTGAAAGAATAGGCAATAATAAACAAGATCAGGGTATTTATGGCAGGGATAATGTTCCAATGTCCAAAAGTTTTTTTCAATATATTCTAGAGTCCGTGAAAATATAGTCACATAAATATTTAGTGCTGCGTAGATTCAATTTTATAAAGTGGTAGTAGTCTATAAAAAGTGTGAGATATCTTCTCATATAAAATCCAATAAAGAAAAAATATATAAAAAAATGTCCGTGCAAAACAATTGTGAGAAAATGCTGCTCAATTGAGTAAAAATGTGTTGTGCACAACAAAAATATTAAATGGCAAATCAGTGCTCTTTGAAAAAATTAAAATATAAACCATAGCATGTATGTCGCATAGATAGTGTTCATGTGTTGGAACACTTAGGGTTAACTGCTATTATAGCCGTATAGGTTATATAGTAGGATGCTCGTCTATTAAAAAGAGAGCGGCACTCCTGGTAATTTGTTGGTTCGCTCAAATTTGCATATAGGCTTTCCAATTAATCTTAGTGGATATTGCCTATATTGTTATAAAAAGTACATTCCATAAAAATGCATATGAGCAATTAGGGTTGCGTTGTACTTTACCCCTCTTCAGTTTATTGTAGTGTCTTCTGTTCTGCAAGGACCTGCGTGGCGTCCCACGTGATCGCTTGCCTTACCATGTGATGCTGCACGTGATGGTGCACGTGATGATGATGCAGCTTGGTGTCACACGGATCCTGGTTGTTGATTGGCCAATCCTTTGACTGTGGGAAGATTTAGCAGTAGCAAATATTTTCATCCAACAATCTTCACTTTCAGGGTCGGATCCTTTGAAGTCCTCACTGTTTCCCCAGACCAGACGCATTTCGAGACACTTTCTGGTCTCTTCTTCAGTGGTCAATTACTGGTGTGTCCGGAACAAGTGAGGATTTATGTGCGGGTTTCTTTAAGGGGTGTTACCCTAGTTGTATTGGGTTGATTCGGAATCCTGGACTGGATTTCCTTGGCAACAGCATTGTTTATTTTGGGTTGTGATTGGAAACATAATGCCTTGGAATTCTTTTATGCTATAAATATAAGTAAAATATGCTCCTGTATTGTGAAGTTTGTACAGGCTGTTTCTATTGTATTGAGTGCATTGTTTGATACTTGCGGTATGTTGTGCGGTTATAATGCGGTTTTTTTCCCCTTAATTTAGAGTGTGTTTTTTTCCCCTTTAATTTAGAGATGATTATTTTATCTTGCAGTTATAGATATACTCCTTTATTGCTGGTATTTGTCAATAGGTATTTAGGAGTGTTTGTTTTATAGTTGAGATGTTGTTATAGGATTTCTATGCTTTTTGGGGGTTTTTTAAGTTCTTACCAATCTATTACTGCTAAGTGACTTATATTTTTGTGTTTTCTTTTTGCTCATTGGGTGAATCCTATTCTTTGGGTGTATGTTTGTATCTATATATACTTTGCACTCTCCATTGCGGGTGTTCAATCTGTTCGTGCGGTTCTCATGCCGTTATGAGGTTCTCATGCGTTATTTTAGAAAATAACATCTGCATATATTATGTGTTCCATTGTTGTTACTTTGACAGTTCTTGCATTTGTTGTGCGGTTCTCATGCGTTTTTTTTTAATGCGTTTTTTTGGATGCGTTTTTTTAAAATTGCGTTTTTTTTAACATATAACGGGTATGTGTGTGTATGTGTACATCACGTATTCCCTTGTTAGTGTTTCAATGGTCCATGTTTTTATAGTACAATTCTGATGTATTTTTTATATACAGTGGGATGCGAAAGTTTGGGCAACCTTGTTAATCGTCATGATTTTCCTGTATAAATCGTTGGTTGTTACGATAAAAGTGTCAGTTAAATATATCATATAGGAGACACACACAGTGATATTTGAGAAGTGAAATGAATTTTATTGGACTTACAGAAAGTGTGCTATAATTGTTTAAACAAAATTAGGCAGGTGCATAAATTTGGGCACCACAAAAAAGAAATGAAATCAATATTTAGTAGATCCTCCTTTTGCAGAAATTACAGCCTCTAAACGCTTCCTGTAGGTTCCAATGAGTCTGGATTCTGGTTGAAGGTATTTTGGACCATTCCTCTTTACAAAACATCTTTAGTTCATTCAGGTTTGATGGTTTCCGAGCATGGACAGCTCTCTTTAAGTCACACCACAGATTTTCAATTATATTCAGGTCTGGGGACTGAGATGGCCATTCCAGAACGTTGTACTTGTTCCTCTGCATAAATGCCTTAGTGGATTTGGAGCAGTGTTTAGGGTCGTTGTCTTGTTCAAAGATCCAGCCCCGGCGCAGCTTCAGCTTTGTCACTGATTCCTGGACATTGGTCTCCAGAATCTGCTGATACTGAGTGGAATCCATGCGTCCCTCAACTTTGACTCCCAGTCCCTGCACTGGCCACACAGCCCCACAGCATGATGGAACCACCACCATATTTTACTGTAGGTAGCAGGTGTTTTTCTTGGAATGCTGTGTTCTTTTTCCTCCATGCATAACGCCCCTTGTTATGGCCAAATAACTCAATTTTAGTTTCATCAGTCCACAGCACCTTATTCCAAAATGAAGCTGGCTTGTCCAAATGTGCTTTAGCCCACCTCAAGCGGCACTTTTTGTGCTGTGGGCGGAGAAAAGGCTTCCTCTGCATCACTCTCGCATACAGCATCTCCTTGTGTAAAGTGTGCCGAATGGTTGAACGATGGACAGGGACTCCATCTGCAGCAAGATGATGTTGTAGGTCTTTGATGCTGGTCTGTGGGTTGACTCTGACTGTTCTCACCATTCGTCGCTTCTGTCTATCCGAGATTTTTCTTGGTCTGCCACTTTGAGCCTTAACTTGAACTGAGCCTGTGGTCTTCCATTTCCTCAATATGTTCCTAACTGTGGAAACAGACAGCTGAAATCTCTGAGACAGCTTTCTGTATCCTTCCCCTAAACCATGATGGTGAACAATCTTTGTCTTCAGGTCATTTGAGAGTTGTTTTGAGACCCCCATGTTGCTACTCTTCAGAGAAAATTAAAAGAGGAGGGAAACTTACAATTGACCCCCTTAAATACTCTTTCTCATAATTGGATTCACCTGTGTATGTAGGTCAGGGGTCACTGAGCTTACCAACCCAATTTGAGTTCCAATAATTAGTTCTAAAGGTTTTGGAATCAATAAAATGACAACAGTGCCCAAATTTATGCACCTGCCTAATTTTGTTTAAACAATTATAGCACACTTTCTGTAAATCCAATAAACTTAATTTCACTTCTCAAATATCACTGTATGTGCCTCCTATATGATATATGTAACTGACACTTTTTATCGTAACAACCAACGATTTATACAGGAAAATAATGACGATTAACAAGGTTGCCCAAACTTTCGCATCCCACTGTATATAAATGTAGATTGTTTTCTAATAGCATTTTTTTCGCTATGTTTTTGAGGGCAAGATTGTTTTGGAGTTAAAATTTCTTATTTTAACGGTGTTCACTTCAAATTTTGTTTGTAGTTTTCTTATTTGCTAATGGGTTGGAGTCTGGTGCTATGGAGAAGGTATATAGATGACGTGAATTTCATATGGCAAGACACAGACAGCTCCCTACAAACTTATTTGAACGAAATTAATGTCAATAACTTAAATCTAAAATTCACATCCAACACAACCAAGACCCAGATATAATTCCTAGATTTATGCATTCAAGTGGAAAACAATAAACTAATATGTAGCACGTACCAAAAACCTGTAATGAAAAATAACCACATCCTTTTCTCTAGTTGCCATCTCCCACAATGGCTAACCAACATTCCAACCAATCAATTCAGAAGATTAAAAATAAATTGTACAATCAATACCAAATTTGAAGAAGAAGCGATGAAGGAGAAATTTGTAAGTAAAAAATACCCAGATAAACTCTTAAACAACGCACTAGACAAAGTTAAAAAAATGGACAGACAAGAATTCTTCAAAGAAAAAGAGGATACAAATAAACAACAAAATGTGGAAGCTAGATTAATCCTCCCTTATAACGCCCAACACAAATCCATCGTCAAAATCATTAACAAACATTGGCACCACCTGCTCAGGGACAAAATTATAGGTTCATCACTCAACATCACACCACCGATAGTATATACAAAAGCCCCCAACCTAGGATTAAAAATAGCTCCCACAGTAAAACAACAAAAAATACACATAATAATTGGCTTTCCCTGAAGGGATTCTTCCGGTGCGGGCGATGTAATAATTGCAGACAGACCAATTTCCCCCAAAAAACAACACAAGTCTGTTCAACACATAATTCATTCAAATTACAAATAGAAGAATGCATAACGTGTAACACAACCGATGTCATATATTTACTGGAATGCCCTTGCCACAAACAATATATTGGAAGAACAAAAAGACAATTGAAAAAAAGAATATCAGAACACTTATCCAATATCAAAAAAGGATATGAACAACATACATTATCTAAACACTACAAAACCCACCACAACAGTGACCCCTCATCTTTGAAATACGTAGCTTTCGACAAAATCAATAAATCCTGGAGAGAAGGAAATCATATAAACAACATGTCACATAATGAATCCAAGAGAATCTACGAATTTGACACTTTAATACCCGCAGGTCTAAACGCGGAATTAGAAATATTCGGATTCCTATAAATGGGGTGGTGCCTTTCTGGGAAAGTGAAATAGAGGTCTGGCTGTCTATCAGCACCTCTATCTCCTCTCCTATTAAGGCCCCTCTCCCTCCCACACGTAACTATCAATCCCATCCCACCCATCATCAAATAAGAAAACTACAAACAAAATTTGAAGTGAACACCGTTAAAATAAGAAATTTTAACTCCAAAACAATCTTGCCCTCAAAAACATTGCGAAAAAAATGCTATTAGAAAACAATCTACATTTATATATATAAAAAATACATCAGAATTGTACTATAAAACCCATGGACCATTGAAACACTAACAAGGGAATACGTGATGTACACATACTGTACACACACATACCCGTTATATGTTAAAAAAAACGCAATTTTAAAAAAACGCATCCAAAAAAACGCATTAAAAAAAAACGCATGAGAACCGCACAACAAATGCAAGAACTGTCAAAGTAACAACAATGGAACACATAATATATGCAGATGTTATTTTCTAAAATAACGCATGAGAACCTCATAACCGCATGAGAACCGCACGAACAGATTGAACACCCGCAATGGAGAGTGCAAAGTATATATAGATACAAACATACACCCAAAGAATAGGATTCACCCAATGAGCAAAAAGAAAACACAAAAATATAAGTCACTTACCAGTAATAGATTGGTAAGAACTTAAAAACCCCCCAAAAAGCATAGAAACCCTATAACAACATCTCAACTATAAAACAAACACTCCTAAATACCTATTGACAAATACCAGCAATAAAGGAGTATATCTATAACTGCAAGATAAAATAATCATCTCTAAATTAAAGGGGAAAAAAACGCACTCTAAATTAAGGGGGAAAAAAACGCATTATAACCGCACAACATACCGCAAGTATCAAACAATGCACTCAATACAATAGAAACAGCCTGTACAAACTTCACAATACAGGAGCATATTTTACTTATATTTATAGCATAAAAGAATTCCAAGGCATTATGTTTCCAATCACAACCCAAAATAAACAATGCTGTTGCCAAGGAAATCCAGTCCAGGATTCCGAATCAACCCAATACAACTAGGGTAACACCCCTTAAAGAAACCCGCACATAAATCCTCACTTGTTCCGGACAGACCAGTAATTGACCACTGAAGAAGAGACCAGAAAGTGTCTCGAAATGCGTCTGGTCTGGGGAAACAGTGAGGACTTCAAAGGATCCGACCCTGAAAGTGAAGATTGTTGGATGAAAATATTCGCTACTGCTATAAATTTTCAAATCTTCCCACAGTCAAAGGATTGGCCAATCAACAACCAGGATCCGTGTGACACCAAGCTGCATCATCATCACGTGCACCATCACATGCAGCATCACATGGTAAGGCAAGCGATCACGTGGGACGCCACGCAGGTCCTTGCAGAACAGAAGACACTACAATAAACCGAAGAGGGGTAAAGTACAACGCAACCCTAATTGCACATATGCATTTTTATGGAATGTACTTTTTATAACAATATAGGCAATATCCACTAAGATTAATTGGAAAGCCTATATGCAAATTTGAGCGAACCAACAAATTACCAGGAGTGCCGCTCTCTTTTTAATAGACGAGCATCCTACTATATAACCTATACGGCTATAATAGCAGTTAACTCTAAGTGTTCCAACACATGAACACTATCTATGCGACATACATGCTATGGTTTATATTTTAATTTTTTCAAAGAGCACTGATTTGCCATTTAATATTTTTGTTGTGCACAACACATTTTTACTCAATTGAGAAGTATTTTCTCACAATTGTTTTGCACGGACATTTTTTTATATATTTTTTCTTTATTGGATTTTATATGAGAAGATATCTCACACTTTTTAAAGACTACTACCACATTATAAAATTGAATCTACGCAGCACTAAATATTTATGTGACTATATTTTCACGGACTCTAGAATATATTGAAAAAAACTTTTGGACATTGAAACATTATCCCTGCCATAAATACCCTGATCTTGTTTATTATTGCCCATTCTTTCACATAAAGCAGTTTAATCAGACCTTATCCCAAGCAACATCACGAATTATCATCTCACTTTACTATTTGCAATTTTTGGAGATTCCTACCATTATTTTCCTCTTATAATTTTATTAATAGCATTTTTATTATAATCAAATATTTTAACCAATAATAATAAATATCTTTTAATTTAAACCAAGTGCGAGTGTGCCATCACAATTCTCTCTTTTTATTACATTACTTTCACGGTTTTTAGGTGTACCGGTGATCGAGCACCTCTATCCATATTGACCGTCTGGTGAGCCTCAGAAACATTTCTATTTCTAAAGTTAACCTTACCAATACAGACCTTTCTGTTTCTGTCTTTCAATAGGCATAATATTTTTTATAAGGATAGAAAATCCTGTGATGTCACTTTGACATCATACAGAATTATCTATAGCATGCAAAGTCGGTGTAATTTGTATTTAACCCCTTACAGGCACAATTATCTTTCACCTTTCTCGCCCTGCCTAATTTTGCAAATCTTTTTTTGGTAATAACTTTGGAATGCTTTTACTTATCCAAGCAACACTGAGATTGTTTTTTGTGGCACATTGTATTCCATGTTAGTGGTAAACTTGGGTCGATATGTTTTAGGTTTATTTATTAAAAAAATTACAGAAAATGTGGAAAAATTTACAATTTTCTAAATTTCTATTTCTCTGCTTCTAAAGTAGATAGCGATGCCTCAAAATAGTTATTAATTAACATTTACCATATGTATACTTTATGTGGGCATCATTTTGTAAATTTAAGTTTATATTAGTTTAGGATGTTAGAAGGCTTAGAATTTTAGAAGCAATTTTTCAAAACCGACTTTTTAAAGGACCAGTTCATAAATCAATCCATTTTAGAAACTACACCCCTCAAATTATTCAAAAATTATTTTAGGTGTTTCATAGAAATTAAAACAAAACGGAGGTAAAATTTTACTTTTTTGCAGATTTTCTCTTTGGATCCTTTTTTTTCCTGAATGTAGAAGAAAAATAAATGCTGACTGGTTTGGGAATAGCGTAGCGAGTTTATGAATGTATTTTTCATCTAAAGTCTGTTTTGTCTTCAGCATGTGACTTGAGATAAAGTGACTTTAAATCCAGGGACTTTGGAAAGGAACTGCAAATATGAATTTGTTTATCATTTGCATTGAGTTACATAATGTGCAATGTATGTAGTCTTGGAACAGCAGTTTGAGGTTGCATATTGCTAAGAAAAATGTGAGCAAATTGCACATTTGGAAGTCCAGATCCTGTATCTAAATGAGCAAATTGCAACACTGAGATTCCATGACAATATGGAAAAAAGTTTGATGCTCATTGTGCATACCCTCAATGAAGTAGATGATAGTGATGCTAGTAGTATGGAGGAGCAGGAAAGTGAGATGGGTAGCTGGATAACACTGAGAAAGTGGGGTAGAGGGAAGAGTGCCAGGGAGGCTATCCAGGGATAGCACTGCTGAAGCAAGACTCTTCCTCTGCCAATCAGGGCAATGTCAGCTCCAGCGAGGAGGAGACTAGGAGTGCAGGACAGGCCATACAGATGCTGGTAGTGGGATATTACATCTGTCACAAAGACCAGGATCATTGAATGGTGTGTTGTCTTACTGACCCTTGAGTTTGACATATCACGGGTCGGTTTGATAGATTACAGGGAAGGGCTGTTAAAGACTCAGTGGTCATAGTCCACATTGGCACCAATGACAAAATTAACATTTATTTCATGGACTTAGATCAGGACAAGGACCTCAAATGTAGTATCCTCTGGATTACTACTTGTACCACAAGCTAGACTAGAAACGCAGCAGAAGATTAGGGAGGTAAACAAGTGGCTCAAGAACTGCTGTAGGAAGGAGGGGTTTGGGTTCCTGTAGAACTGGGCTGACTTCTCTGTTGGCTACAGGCTCTGCCGTAGAGATGGGGTGCATCTAAAAGGGGAAGGTGCAGCTGTTTTGAGGGAGATGAAGGCTATAAGGTTCGGAGAATGCTTAAACTAAGGACTGGGGGTGGATTACCTTATAGGAGGAACAGATAGTGCAGATAGTGACATTGGGCAAAGTAATGGAACTGGGGGTGTAATGAAGGGAGTCACTAAAACAGTTCATAAGAAAAAGTATAGGGTACAAAATATCCAGAAACCTCTTAATTGTACAGCATATAAGGATACGGAGAATTGCACAAACCGAACCCACACAGACAAAAAGAATTGAAGAAATGCAGGAACGATTCAGGGAGAGAGGTTATCCTCCACACCTGATAAAATACCCAATACATCCCCAAGACCGTAATCGACAATCCGGGAAACATATTCCCTTCGTTCATACATACCACCCATGCGCCAGAAAGATCGAAAACAGTATTAGATCCCATTGGCATCTACTAACTAGGGCCTATCCAGAAATTGAAGAATTTTAAAATCCTATCCTCATGTGCAACAGACGCCCAAAGAACTTACATGACCTACTGGTCCGAGCAGACATAGGCTCAGCCATTAAAACAACTCTAAGAGGGGCACTTTTCCGTGCCATCACTGCATACAGTGCTCACATGTACAAAAAGGCAACAGCTTTTCCCATCCATACTCAGGCAAACAATTCCTGATCAATGATTTCTTTACGTGTGATTCTGATTTCGTGGTCTAAACACTCAAATGCCCATGCGGTCTAATCTATGTGGGTGAAACCACACAAACCATCCGTAATAGAATATGTCAACATAAATCTTCTATTCGTAAACAAAATCTCCTCCCTGTCCTATATCATTTCAAACAAGCTTCACACTCCATTTCTCAACTGAAATTCCAGGTGATAGAACACATTCCAGTACTAAGACGGGGGGGAGACAGAGTGAAGCAACTCAAACTAAGAGAAGCCTTCTGGATCCATAAATTGGAAAGTATGGAACCAAGGGAGCTCAATAGAGAGTATGAGATCCAAACTTTATTATAAATGTTGATTAGTATGATGATTCATTCATTCCTCTCTTCGTTTTTTCTCCACAGGCCCACTGATGCATCAGGACCACTCTAGTGCCGCACTGTATCCTTTCTGTGTTGTGTTTTGTCCATATTCTTTAATTATATCTATTTTCACCGTGTATTAGACTTTCCTGTCATCTATTTCTACTGTTTTCGTGACGTCATTTTGATATCCACGTGATTCCTATATAGTTATCTATGATACCGAATATCCATAAGTGACCGTCTATCTTATCTACTCCCAATACTTACTGGCATCTCCCTATTCTATATCATATTTCATATATCATACATCTTATCTATTATATATCCCCTTCTAGCTTCAGCCTTATCTCAGTCCCTTCCTCCATTGTTTCCTATATACTTTTCTACTTATCTATCTCTTCCCTTTATCCAATACGTCTGCCATACGACGCTGCACTCCCCGACATATTTCTGGTCGGTGGAACGCATCGCCGCAACACTGTGCGTTCCATGTGACGCACTTTCGGCCACACTCACTGGCATCTCTTTATCCAATACTATATGTCTTACTATTAACTATATCTCCCTTTTATCTTAGTCCTTCTATCTTGTATTATTGTCTCCTATATGCTCCTGTGTCTCTTCTCTCAATCCCATGCGTCTGCCATACAGCACTGCACTCCACTAACGTACTTCCGGTTGGTGGAACTCATCGCTGTAACATCGTGCTTTCCACGTGACGCACTTTAGGCTTCCGGTAAGGCGGGACACGCCGAAAGACCGTGCGGGTGTTTTTACCCGCCCGGTTCACCAGCAGACATGGCTCTTCTATGCTCTAGAGGTATATCTGCATGTTATCTTCCTCACTGTGCCCACCTCCTCGTGGCTTCCTTCTACAGCGGCTTTAGGTAAGTTGATTCTGGGACTCTGGGCCAGTCAGCTTCAAAAGTATCTCCAGTGCTGTTTTACTTCCTGAAATATGCTGCCTGAAACACAGGCAAGGAAACATACTATCATATACATATATATATGTGTTGATTATAATTCAGCCCTATAAGCGAGATTATGAGTGCCATATACACCTGTTTTACCAGCTTTGGCTAATGTTTTCCTTAACCTACTGATATAGTTTTTGTTAAATATAAGAGGAAGACCCTAGTTGACTGTGTCCTTACTGCAATAGGATCCCAAGTTTTTGAACTCCACAAGAACTTTTTCTTTTTCTTATTTTTCTTATCTTTTTATTTATTTGGACTTTTTTTCCTTATTTTTTTTCCTATATGCAATTGTGTATAACAAATATCTGCTGTCATATTTACTCATGTAGATACAATTTTATTTTATTTTGCTGC
The DNA here is from genome assembly GCF_905171765.1 of Bufo bufo. Taxonomy (NCBI): domain Eukaryota; kingdom Metazoa; phylum Chordata; class Amphibia; order Anura; family Bufonidae; genus Bufo; species Bufo bufo. Next base: position 693,850,542 of record NC_053389.1, read on the forward strand.
AGTCTGATGAAGGCACATAGTTGCCAAAACGTTACCTTGCCGCAGCAATCCACATTGAACAAAATAAACAAGTTGCATCCGATATTGTCTAACTGGAGTCTTTGTACTTATTGATGTGAAGGGGTGGGAACGCTACTCCAGCAAAATACCCACTGAGTGCTACAAGGTCTCTGCTTGTGATATATATAGATATATATACCAGAAGCCTGACTAATACAATTGATGAACTGGAAATAGCAATGCCTGGGGAGGGCTATGAAATAGAGGGTATGAGACATAGATGGTTGATAGCTATAACTGGCTGATTAACATACAGGGTTACATCCTGTTTAGAACAGATCATAAAAAATGGAAAGGAAAAGTGTGCCTTTATGTAAAGTCCTGTCTAAAACCCACACTCCAGGAAGATATGTCAGGGTAATGACATTTGGAGTCACTGTGGGTAGAAATGGTGGGAAAACCAATAATAAAATACTGATAGTGGTCTAGTATAAGCCACCTAATATTACAGAGTCCACAGAAAATCTACTACTAAGGGTAATATAGGAGGTGGAAAGTCATAATGCGCTCGTTATTATTTGGGACTTCAACCACCCAGATATAAACTGGGCGACTGAAACCGTGGATCTCATAAAGGAATCATATTTTTGTCAATAACTAAAGAGAATTATATTTTCCAACTGGTTTAGGGCCTGACTGGAGGGACAGCCATACTATCCTATAGACCTGACAGAACAGACATGCAGGTTGGGGGACACCTGGAAAATAGTGACTATAAAATAATTGTTGTTCAAAAGATAGTTTTTTTTCAAGGAGGCACAAAATAGCTGAACTTCTGAAAAGTAAAACTTGGCAAGCAAGCTTAGAGAAGCTATTAGTCTCACTAAATGGGAAAATGTCCTGAAAAATAAAAATACAGCCACAAAATGGGATATTTTTAAAAGTATCCTAAACTCGCATTGTGAGAGTTACATATCTTATGGGAATAAAAGTGTCAGGAACAAGAAAAAAACAATGAGGATTAGAGATAAACGAATTGTGGAAATGAGGATTGTGATTCGGTCGGTTCGCCAATTTTCCAAAAAGATTTGATTTGATCTGAATTTATTTGTGGTGAATCACATAAAAAACAGCTATTTCCTGGCTGCAGAGAGCCTGTAAAGTGGTGTAGAACACTGTCTTGCACTAACATAGGGAGTCTGCTGTGGTAGTAAAACAATACTGTGAGTCAATATGACATGCAAATTACAATAGTAGTCGAAGAAGACCGGAACTCAATCTTGTAATTTGTAGATCATTTTTTATTGTAACATCTAATAGATACTGTGACGCGTTTCGGCAAAAAATATGCCTTTTATTGTCAGATCTTATAGATACTGACAATAAAACAGTGTGCAAAATACATACAACAGTGTGTTTAAATAGCCCGCCCGAACAAGCCAATTAATTAATTAATCAATAAGCTGTCTGTGTATGTCACGTGACCGTGACATCAAGAAAATCATGCAAATTAAATGAAAAAAAGGGAAAGAAACTTTATCAACAATAACAAAAGCAAATATTATAATGTCCAGTTCATTCTTTTCAAGAATAGTCTATGAATATTCTGGAAATACAAATCAATGTGTTTCAAAGGTAATGCCGCAAGTAATATGAACAGAAACCTATAAGAAGCTATTCAGTGTGTACTCGCGATTCAGACCTTTAGGTTCTAAGGTCTGTAGACGATGTATCCAGTATGCTTCACATTTCAATAGTTGGGCATTTCTGTTCCCCCCACGTCTCGGTTGAGATATTTCCTGAATAATTTGAAAACGCAATTGTGCGATGTTATGTTTCTGTGAATGAAACTTTTTCGGATGGTAGATTTGTGCTTACTAAGATGATCTTTCATGCGCATTGATGTCTCTCCTACGTAGAGCAACCCACATGGGCATTTCAAGACGTAAATGACAAATTTGCTCTCACAGGTAAAAAAAAACTTTTATTGGAATGTTTTCTCCTGTTTGTGGATGAGATAGGAACGAACCCTTAATAACGCTGGAGCAATGTGTATAATTCAAACATGGGTAAGTACCATGCTATGTAGTGGAGAGCACACTTTGTTTTAATACACTTTTGTTGCTGCCAATGTTGTCTCTTATAATTTTGTCTCTAATGTTCTCAACTCTCTTATAACACAGGCGTCACACTTCACTCATTTGGTCAATCACGGGGCCAAATAACTCAAGTGTGAACTAAGCCTTACAGGTCAATGTTAGCGCCAGGTATAAAGAACCATGCAGAGTCCCAAGATCCTACTATAGCATGAAAGAGCGCACTCATTTTATACAGTCATCATCTGCTTCCACATAGATGTCTACAGAACTTGTTCTATTAAACGCTGATACAAATAGTGCCCCCCTGACAGAGTGGAGACGTATTTATTTTCCTATTACTACACCCCAAAAAAAAATATATAAGAATCACAATTCACCGCAGAACAGATAATAGGAAGTAGGTTTATTTCCCTTCAATAAACCCTGTAAATGGCTGTAGTACAATGTAACTGCACCGCTGAATGGCAATTATGACATATATTATTTCCTTTTTTCTTTTCCTGTTAACACCCCCCCAAAAAAAGTAAAACAATAGAAAATCAACACAGAACAACTAATGGGACGTATGTATATTTCCTATTAATACACCCTGTAAATGGCTGTATCACACAGAACTTGCTCCCCAATCACAAGCAAGGTTTGCTTGAATTAGTGATGTATCATATAGTGCAAACAACCTAAAAGCAGCAGTATAATACCAATTTGGATCCCCAATAAGTGCAGCGAGGTGTAATAGAATTGTTCCTATTACCCAGGCTGTACACTCTCCTATTGCTCCCTGTTCTCCTTTTATAGTGTAGATGATGCCTCCCTATCCTTTCCCTACACCTTGACTAATCTTTCCCTGAACTTGTAAATCGTTGTTTTTTTCAGCACAATGAAGTCTTTTCTAGCACTGTCCCTAGCGCCTGCTGACGTCTCTCTCTGCACTAAGAACATAATGGCTGAGAGTATTTATACGGCTGTGACATAACAGGGGCTTGCTGGCTGCTGTTTGGCTGCATGCATGGCATTGTGGAGGATTCCTCGTTTCCAGAGTTCTTTGCTCCATGTCCTAACACATGCAGCAGCCATTTTATTTAAAAAAAATGTGATTTGATACCACGAATCGTGAGGAAATTCGGATTCGGTGCGAATCGAATTTTTCCTGAAATTCCACTTTGTCAACTTTGATTTGCTCATCTCTAATAAGGATAAATAGAAAAGTAAAAGGGGTGAAATAAGAGACAAAAATAAAGCATTTCAATGACTGAAACAGGAAGGTAGTTGATAAGCACGAAAAACTATAAGGAAAAAATACAGTATGTAAAAGACAGATAAAGACAGATGAGCTGGAGACAGAGAGGCTCATTGCCAAAGAGGGTAAAACTTCAAAATGTTCCTCTAGTATATACATGCTAAAAAGTAACAACCTGAAAGTGTTGGCTAATTAAAGAGAGATGGGGGAAGAGTTGTAGAGAACAATGAGGAGAAAGCAAATTTATAAAAATATATATTTTAGGAAAGGGTACCATTGACCTTGACCCTGGCAGAGGGGGCTAGATACAATGAGAAAATTGCTGCGATAAACTGATCAGGTAAGCCAAACTTTGACAAGGCCCTGGACCAACTTACCCTGTCAAAGTCTTTTTCTGCATCAGTGCTTAGTAGTGCTAATGGTACTGGGTTGTTTCTTGCCCAAGACATCAAATGAAGCAAGCATATGGAATTTTCACTACCCTGTCTGCCAGGGACAAATCCAACTTGCTCACCATAGATTATATCAGGTAGCATCAATTGGAGACGTTGGGTCAAGATCTTCGCCCATCTAAATGGAGTGGCCGATGCTTTTAAGGCGTCAAGCAGTGGGCGAAGAATACGCCGTTTTGTCAGCGTGGTGGGCGCTAAGTCCTGGAAGAACAGGAGAGGGGAGTCCTCATACCTCAGACTGTCGGTTTCCCTGCTGGCTCGCAGGAGGGCGGCCGTGTCCACATAGCTAAGGAGTCCGCAAATGACATCGCGCGGTGGGTCCGAGGGCTTCGGTTTCAGGCGTAATGCGTGGTGGATGTGTTCAACAACCACTGTGGCCACCCTGTCCGCCACCTTGCGAAGGGCCTCTGCCGCGATTTATTCAGGTAGGACTCGAATCCGCAAATTGCGGCGCCAACTTCGGTTCTCCTGGTCCTCTATTTGGAGAAGGGTGTCGTTGATCAGGTCTCGATGGGTTTGCAGGGCCAAGCAAGTTTTCCCCTCATGCTGTAGAATAGCATCTTGGGAGTTTTCCAGCGCTATCACTCTGTGGCCTAGGCTACGGAGATCATCTTTAATGTCCTCCAGGTCCCTCTTCAGAGGAGCTAAAGCTGTGTCTAATAGCTCCTTCAGGACCGCTTTGGATAGATTTGAGTGCCTCAGAGGATGTCTGCACTCCGAGGCCTCCGATGCGCTGCCGGCTTCTGAGGGATCTTCAGCATCTGATGGCTGTGGTGCGCGCGCAGCGCCATCTTGGAGATCTCTGTAGGGCGCGTCTTCGCTTGCTTTTTAAGGTATTGTTCCATGTCTGGCTGTTTGGAGCGGGCAGGTGTCAGCTCCAGATGATCCTTGGTTCGATCTTTGCCAGATTTCCCCATTGGTGTGCAAATAGCAAATAAAAGGGTTAAAACACCAGCGTGAGTGAGGAGCTCAGGAAGCTGCAGCCATTCAGCTTCACGGCCAGGCTCCGCCCCCCATATTTGACATGTATTTGTACTGGCCTACAGTAAAATTGTTATCCAATGACCGTCTAATATACCTCCAGCCACATAATCACTTGATCTTTTTTGTATACTGAATGCATAATTTATGGAGCCTGTAATCTAACTGGCCAACAGTAAAATTGTTATAAAGTGATCGCCTAATGTACCTCCAGCCACATAATCACTTGATCTTTTCTGTACGGTGAATGCCTAATGTTTGGGGCTTGTACTCCACTGGCCTGCAGTAAAATTGATATCCAATGACCATCTAATATACCTCCAGCCACATAATCACTAGATCTTTTATGTACGGTGAATGACTAATGTTTGGAGCTTGTACTCTAGTGGGCTACAGTAAAATTGTTATTCAGTGACCGCATAATGTACCTCGAGCCACATAATCACAATTTCTTTTATGTCAGGTGAATGCCTAATTTTTAGGGCCCGTACTCCTGTGGCCTAAAATAAAAATTTTCTAGGCTCCAGCAGGGGCGATTTTTGAGAATTTCCCTTTAAGGCCTCATGCACACGACATGGCCGTTGGCAACTTTCACACAGACGGATCGCAGATCCGTCTGCATAAAAGCTTTTTCAGATATGAGTTTTCACTTCGTGAAACTCATATCCGACAGTATATTCTAACACAGAGGCGTTCCCATAGTGATGGGGACGCTTCAAGTTAGAATATCCTACGAACTGTGTACATGACTGCCCCCTGCTGCCTGGCAGCATCTGATCTCTTACAGGGGGCTGTGATCCGCACAATTAACCCCTCAGGTGCCGCACCTAAAGGGTTAATTGTGCGTATCATAGCCCCCTGTAAGAGATCAGGTGCTGCCAGGCAGGAGGGGGCAGACCCCTTCCCTCCCCAATATTATATTCATTAGTGGCCAGTGCGACCTCCCCTCTCCCCCCCCAGTTAAAATCACGTTTCAAATCCCCCATCATTGGTGGCCAGTGCGGCCTCACATCTCCCGCCCCCCCCCTTGTTAAAATCACGTTCCGAATCCCCCATCATTGGTGGCCAGTGCGGCTTCACATCTCCCCCCCCCTAGTTAAAATCACGTTCCAAATCCCCCATCATTGGTGGCCAGTGTGGCCTCACCTCTCCCCCCCCCCTAGTTAAAATCACTCAATCATTGAAAGTATATTATAGTGCATTTGTATTGTGCAGCAGTGTGTGTGGTTCTGCTGAGATACCGCAGCTGGATAGAGGGATAAACGCTATTGGAATAACTAATTGCAACTGGTGTGAGATATCTGTTGCCCCAAAAAAAAAAATGATTAAGGGGTGCGATATACCTGCTTCCACAAAATATTGTTTAAGGGGTTTGATATACATGCTTTAAAAAAAATACTGATTGAGGGGTGTGATACACCAGCTTCCATAAAATATTGATCAAAGGGTGTTATACACCTGCTTCCACAAAATATTGATTAAGGACTGCAATACACCGGCATCCAACAAATATTGTTTAAGGTGTTTGATATACCAGCTTACAGCAAATACTAAGGGGTTCTATATAACTGTTTCCACAAAATACTGATAGAGGGGATTGATATACTGGCTTCTACCAAATATAAAAAAGAGGCCTACGATACACCAGCTTCAACCAAATATTGATTAATGGGTTTCATTTACCAGCTTCCAGCAAATACTCATAGAGGGGTGCTATATACCTGTTTCCACAAAATACCGACAGAGGGGATTGTTATAATGGCTTCCACCAAATATTGATTGAGGCCTGCAATACACCAGCTTCCACCAAATATTGATTAAGGGGTTTGATATACCAGCTACTAGAAAATATTGATTAACTAGTTTGATATAACAGCTTCCAGGAAATACTCATTAAGGGGTTCTATATACCGTATTTTTCGTTTTATAAGACACACGTTTTTCCCTCCAAAATGGAGGGGAAAAGTTAGTGCATCTTATAAAACGAATGTGGCCCAAATGTGTAACTTAATGCAGCTCAGGAGCTCTCACTAACTGCTCCTGAGCTGCCATAAAACAACGGGAGAACAGGCGGGAGGACGGACAGGAGAACGGGCGGGCAGCACTCACGGTACCCTTCAGTGAAGCCGCCAGCCCGTGCATACATTGCGGCACTAAGCAGCGGGCTGGCGGTTTCACTGATGACCAAGTGCTGCGCCCGATCTCCTTCATGTAAGCTAGTCCTGGAGCGTCCGGACCGGTACCGTAACTGTCTGCAGGCTGGCGGCATCTCTGTATGCCATATAGTGCCGCCAGCCTGTGTGGTAAAGCGCTGCCCCTCAAGCCACCCCCCCTTCCCCCGGCAGTTACTCCTCACCTCCTGAGTCCTCCTTCCTCGATGTCTGCAGGCTGGCGGCATCTCTGTATGCCATATAGCGCCGCCAGCCTGTGTGGTAAAGTGCCGCCCCTCAAGCCACCCCCCTTCCCCCAGCAGTTACTCCTCACCTCCTGAGTCCTCCTTCCTCGATGTCTGCAGGCTGGTGGCATCTCTGTATGCCATATAGTGCCGCCAGCCTGTGTGGTAAAGCGCCGCCCCTCAAGCCCCCCCCTTTCCCTTTCCCGCCAGCCTGCTGTATCCAATCGGGATCCAGACCCCCCTTCCCCCCAGGCATGCAGTTTCTCCTATCCCCCTGGGCAGTTTCTACTCACCCCAACTCTACTTGTCCGGTGCTGATTGGTGGTTAATCCTGCTCCCCCTTCCTCCACCAATCAGCTACCGGTACACTGTTCAGTGCCACATGACACCCCCCACCCCCCTCTGGGTACCATAGATTGCATCCTAAGTCCCAAGGTGAGGACATCTTAAGGCAATTTATGGTACCCTAATTAAAAACAGTGTGCCAAATATGACTATAACCCCCATCATCCATAGAAATCCACCCATATACTGCAGTATATGGGTGAATTCCTATGGATGTGGGGGGTTATGGTCATATTTAAAATAAACACTGTTCTGCAATAGTCATGTGTCTATATTAAATATGACTATAACCCCCCTTATCCATAGAAATCCACCCATGTACTGCAAAATATGGGTGGATTCCTATGGATGAGGGGTTATAGTCATATTTACCATAATATAAACAGTGTCCAGGTACTGTTCTGTAATTGGCATCTGTCTACGGTATATAAAAAATGACTATAACCCCCCTCATCCATAGGAATCCACCCATATACTGCAGTTCACTGGTGGATTCCTAAGGATGAGGTGGGTTACGGTATATGGTAGCCATATCAGTTACCGTAAGCTATTGTAATACAGTCCAGGGTACAGTCCCTGGACATTGTTCATATTTAATGTGACTATAACTCCCCTCATCAGTGTATTCTTTATGATGGGGGTTATAATCACATAACAGTGGCATCCACAGATCCCCCATAATAGTGTATCATTCACAGATTCCCGTGTGTCATCCAGAGATGATCCCCCATAACAGTGTGACATCCAGAGATCCCCCATAACAGTGTGACATCCAGTGATCCCCATAACAGTGACATCCAGAGATCCCCCATAACAGCGTGACATCCACTGGTCCCCAATAACAGCGTGACATCCACAGGTCCCCCATAACCGTGTGACGTCCACAGATCCCCCATAACCGTGTGACGTCCAGAGATCCCCCATAACAGTGTGACATCCAGTGATCCCCATAACAGTGACATCCAGAGATCCCCCATAACAGCGTGACATCCACCGGTCCCCAATAACCGTGTGACATCCACAGATCCCCCATAACCGTGTGACGTCCACAGATCCCCCATAACCGTGTGACGTCCACAGATCCCCCATAACCGTGTGACGTCCACAGATGCCATATAACAGTGTCCTCCCCATAACCCCCATAACAGTGTCATCCACTGATATTCTTAGCTAGTATCCCCATGACACTGACATGCTTTTATTACTGTATTTTGTTGTAGAATACTACCGTACTGTAGTCTCCTGCTGCATCCATATTTACTGTAGAAAGATGTCAAAGCAGAAAAGGCTTTCATATAAGATCCCTTTTAAACTGGAGGTGATAAAATATGCCAAAGAACATGGAAACAGGGCAGCTGAGAGACATTTTGGGCTGCCTCCAACAGAAAAAATGATACGGGAGTGGAGGAAACAGGAGAATCAGCTGCAGAAAGCAGATAAAAGCAAACGCACTTTTCGTGGGCGTAATGCAAAATGGCCACAGATTGACGTGGAAATGAAAGAGTGGATCACACGTCATAGGAACAATGGCTTCTGCGTATCTACCAAAATGATCATATATGAAGCCAAGCGTCTAGCTGCAGAAAAAGGCATTGATGAGTTTACTGGATCCCCATCATGGTGCTACAGATTTATGAGGAGGTGTGGCCTTGCTATGCGCACCAAAACTAGAATAGCACAAAAAATGCCAAAAGAATACGAGTCCAAGATTCTTTCTTTTCACAAATTTGTGCTGGATTCAAGAAAGAAAAATGGCTATCAAATAAGCCAGATTGGGAATATGGATGAAGTCCCATTAACCTTCGATGTTCCATCGAACAGGGCTGTTGATATGAGAGGCACAAAAACCGTAACAGTGAAGACCTCAGGGCACGAAAAAACCCATTACACGGTTGTATTGTCCTGCTCCGCAGATGGGACCAAACTGCCACCAATGATCATTTTCAAAAGGAAGAACATGCCAAAAGAGGTGATTCCAAGAGGAGTGATTGTCCATGTTCATGAGAAAGGGTGGATGGACGAGAATGGCATGGGAATATGGGTCGACAAAGTGTGGTCCAAACGACCTGGAGGGCTTCTGAAGAAACTGGCCTTACTTATGCTTGACCAGTTTAGGGCACATATCACCGAAAACACAAAAAAGAGGTTCAAAGACGTGAACACTCATCTAGCGGTCATTCCTGGCGGGCTTACCAGCCAGCTGCAGCCTCTTGATGTGTCATTAAACAAGCCATTTAAGGTTTGCATGCGGGAGGAGTGGAATAAGTGGATGGCTGCTGGGAATCATGACCTTACACCCAGTGGACGGATGAAGAGGCCCACTATCACCCAAGACTAAGAGTGGGTGAAGTCATCATGGCAATCAGTAAAGGAAGAAACGGTTGTCAAATCCTTAAAAAAATGCGGCATCAGTAATGCCCTGGACGGTTCGGAGGATGGTGTCCCATATGAAAACACCAGTGACAGTGATACCACTGACAGTGAGCCACTGAGTTCAGACAGCAGTGAAGAGTTTTTGGGGTTTTCAGATGACTAGAGGTCATGTCGTACTGAAAATCTTTCTCTTCTGTTATTGTTAATGTTTCATAATGCTGCTGATGGCTGTTGGTAATGTTTGCACATTATATGTTATTTTATTAAAATGTTTTAGTCCACCTTTTAGTTAAAATTATTTTTTCTCCATTTTCCTCCTCTGAAAACTGGGTGCGTCTTATCATCAGGTGCGTCTTATAAAGTGAAAAATATGGTACCTGTTTCCATAAAATACTGATAGACGGGATTGATATACCGGCTTCCACCAAATATTGATTGAGGCCTGCGATACTCCAGCTTCCACCAAATATTGATTAAGGGGTTTGATATACCAGCTTCCATCAAATACTGATTAAGGGGTTCTATATACCCTTTTCTACAAAATAATGATAGAGGGGATTGATATACCAGCTTCCGCCAAATATTTATTAAGGCCTGCGATACACCAGCTTCCACCAAATATTGATTAAGGGGTTTGATATACCAGCTACTAGCGAATATTGATTAACTAGTTTGATATAACCGCTTCCAGGAAATACTCATTAAGGTTTTTTTTTTATACCTGTTTCCACAAAATACTGATAGAGGGGATTGATATATCGGCTTCCACCAAATATTGATTGAGGCCTGCAATACACCATCTTCCACCAAATAAAGATTAAGGGGTTTGTTATAAATGCTTTCAAAAATAACTCATTAATTGGTTCTATATACCTGTTTCCACAATTGTCTAATAGAGGGGATTGATATACTGGCTTCCACCAAATATAGATTGAGGCCTATGATACACCGGCTTCCACTAAATATTGATTAAGGGTTTTGATATGCCACCTTCCATCAAATACTCATTAAAGAGTTCTATATACCTGTTTCCACAAAATACTAATAGAGGGGATTGATATTCCGGCTTCCACCAAATATTGACTGAGGCCTGCGATACAAAAGCTTCCATCAAATATTGATTAAGGGGTTTGATATGCCACCTTCCATCAAATACTCATTAAGGGGTTCTATATACCTGTTTCCACAAAATACTGATAGAGGGGATTGATATACCGGCTTCCACCAAATATTGATTGAGGCCTATGATATAGTGGCTTCCACCAAATATTGATTAAGGGGTTTGATATTTCAGCTTCCAGTAAATACTCATTAAGGGGTTCTATATAACTGTTTCCACAAAAAACTGATAGAGGGGATTGATATACCAGCTTCCACCAAATATTGATTGATGCCTGCGATACACCATGTTCCACCCAAAAAAGATTAAGGGGTTTGATATAAGTACTTTCAAAAAATACTCATTAAGGGGTTCTATATACCTGTTTCCACAATTGTCTGATAGAGGGGATTGATATACGGGCTTCCACCAAATATAGATTGAGGCCTACGATACAACGGCTTACACTAAATATTGATTAGGTGTTTGAAATGCAGACTTTCAGCAAATACTCATTAAGGAGTTCTATATACCTGTTTCCACAAAATACTAATAGAGGGGATTTATATACCTGCTTCCACCAAATATTGATTGAGGCCTGCGATACACCAGCTTCCACCAAATATTGATTAAGGGGTTTGATATGCCACCTTCCAGCAAATACTCATTAAGGGGTTCTATATCCCTGTTTCCACAAAATACTGATAGGGGGGATTTATATATAAGCTTCCACCAAATATTGATTAAGGGGTTTGATATTCCAGCAAATACTTATTGAGGGGTTCTAAATACCCTTTTTTTTACAAAATAATGATAGAGAAGATTGATATTTCAGCTTCCACCAAATATAGATTAAGGCCTATGATATACCGACTTTAACCAAATATTGATTAATGGGTTTGATATACCAGCTTCAAGCAAATACTTATTATGGGGTTCTATTTACCTGCTTCCACAAAATACTAATAGAGCGGATTGATATACCAGCTTCCACCAAAAATTGATTAAGGAGTTTGATATACCAGCTTCTAGCGAATATTCATTAAGGGGTTCTATATACCTGTTTCCACAAAATACTGATAGAGGGGATTGATATACCAGCTTCCACCAAATATTGATTTGAGGCCTGCAATACACCAGCTTCCACCAAATATTGATTAAGGGGTTTGATATACCAGCTTCCATCAAATACTCATTAGGGGGTTCTACAGTTCCAAGAAAAAGTATGTGAACCCTTTGGAATGATATGGATTTCTGCACAAATTGGTCATAAAATGTGATCTGATCTTCATCTAAGTCACAACAATAGACAAACACAGTCTGCTTAAACTAATAACACACAAAGAATTAAATGTTACCATGTTTTTATTGAACACACCATGTAAATATTCACAGTGCAGGTGGAATAAGTATGTGAACCCCTAGACTAATGACATCTCCAACAGCTAATTGGAGTGAGGTGTCAGCCAACTGGAGTCCAATCAATGAGATGAGATTGGAGGTGTTGGCTACAGCTGCCCTGCCCTATAAAAAACACACACCAGTTCTGGGTTTGCCTTTCACAAGAAGCATTGCCTGATGTGAATGATGCCTCACACAAAAGAGCTCTCAGAAGACCTACGATTAAGAATTGTTGACTTACATAAAGCTGGAAAGGGTTACAAAAGTATCTACAAAATCCTTGCTGTTCATCAGTCCACGGTAAGACAAATTATCTATAAATGGAGAAAGTTCAGCACTGCTGCTACTCTCCCTAGGAGTGGCCGTCCTTTAAAGATGACTGCAAGAGCACAGAGCAGACTGCTCAATGAGGTGAAGAAGAATCCTAGAGTGTCAGCTAAAGATTTACAAAAGTCTCTGGCATATGCTAACATCCCTGTTAGCGAATCTACGATATGTAAAACACTAAACAAGAATGGATTTCATGGGAGAATACCACAGAGGAAGCCACTGCTGTCCAAAAAAACATTGCTGCACGTTTACAGTTTGCACAAGAGCACCTGGATGTTCCACAGCAGTACTGACAAAATATTCTGTGGACAGATGAAACCAAAGTTGAGTTGTTTGGAAGAAACACACAACACTATGTGTGGAGAAAAAGAGGCACAGCACACCAACATCAAAACCTCATCCCAACTGTGAAGAATGGTGGTGGGGGCATCATGGTGTGGGACTGCTTTGCTGTGTCAGGGCCTGGACGGATTGTTATCATCGAAGGAAAAATGAACTCCCAAGTTTATCAAGATATTTTGCAGGAGAACTTAAGGCCATCTGTCCACCAGCTGAAGCTCAACAGAAGATGGGTGTCGCAACAGGACAACAACCCAAAGCATAGAAGTAAATCAACAACAGAATGGCTTAAACAGAAGAAAATATGCCTTCTGGAGTGGCCCAGTCAGAGTACTGACCTCAACCCGATTGAGCTGCTGTGGCATGACCTCAAGAAAGCGATTCACACCAGACATCCCAAGAATCTTGCTGAACTGAAACAGTTCTGTAAAAAGGAATGGTCAAGAATTACTCCTGACCGTTGTGCACGTCTGATCTGCAACTACAGGAAACGTTTGGTTGAAGTTATTGCTGCCAAAGGAGGTTCAACTAGTTATTAAATACAAGGGTTCACATACTTTTTCCACCTGCACTGTGAATGTTTACATGGTGTGTTCAAAAAAACCATGGTAACATTTAATTCTTTGTGTGTTATTAGTTTAAGCAGACTGTGATTGTCTATTGTTGTGACTTAGATGAAGATCAGATCATATTTTATGACCAATTTGTGCAGAAATCCATATCATTCCAAAGGGTTCACATACTTTTTCTTTCAACTGTATATACCTGTTTCCACAAAATACTGATAGAGGGGATAGATATACCGGGTTCCACCACATATTGATGAAGGCCTGCGATACATCATCTTCCAGCAAATTAAGGGGTTTGATATAAATGCTTTGAAAAAATACTCATTAAGAGGTTCTATATACCTGTTTCCACAATTATCTGATAGAGGGGATTGATATACGGGCTTCCACCAAATATACTGTAGATTGAGGCCTTCGATACACCGTCTTCAACTAAATATTGATTAAGGGGTTCGATATTTCAGCTTCCAATAAATACTTATTATGGGCTTTATTTGCCTGCTTCCACAAAATACTAATAGAGGGGATTGATATACCAGCTGTCATGCCCTGCTCAGGTTATGTGCGGAGGACTGTCAGGTTAGCAGCACGTGTGTAGTTTTTTTGTTTGTTTTGGGTTTAGAGTTGAGCTGTATCTGCCTCCTTTCAGGTGCACTGGGTGGGGTCGTTTGTGTGAGTTTATATTACGCCTCTTCCCATTGTCCTGTGCGGGTTATAGCTTCTATCTTGCTCTGAGGAAAGGTGGATTTGCTGTTTCTGCTCTGCTACAAGATAAATTGGTTTTGGTTTCCTTTTTGTGTTCTGTGTAAGCTGTTAGGGAGATGCCTGCCTCCTCCAGGACCTGAGGAAGCATGCTGCCTCTTTCCCACTTCCCACCATCTCAGGGATTTTAGGGAATCTACAGCCTTAGGCACGGGGGTACATTGATTCCCACCTTTAGGGTCTGAACCTGAGCACAGAAGTCCAGGGAGAGCTTGTAGAGAATTGTCAGGAGGTGACCTTTATCCCCAGCTTCTGGCCCAGACGCTTGTTTTGAGGTTTTCTGTGTGTTTATTGTATCTGGTATCCTACCCACTGTGACACCAGCTTCCACCAAAAAATTATTGACACCTGCGATATAACAGCTTCCACCAAATATTGATTAAGTGGTATGATATACCAGCTTCAAGGAAATACTTATTATGGGGTTTTATTTACCTGCTTCCACAAAATACTAATAGAGGGGATTGATATAACAGCTTTCACCAAAAAGTGAATGAGGCCTGCGATGTAACAGCTTCCACCAAATATTGAATAAGTGGTTTGATATACCTTCTTCCATCAAATAATAATTAAGGGGTTCTATATACCCGTTTCTACAAAATATTGATAGAGGGGATTGATATACTGGCTACCACCAAATATTGATTGATGCCTGCGATACACTGGCTTCCACCAAATATTGATTAAGGGGTTTGATATACCAGCTTCCAGCAAATACTCATTAAGAGTTTCTATATACCTGTTTCCACAAAATACTGATAGTGGGGATTGATATACCAGCCTCCACCAAATATTGATTAAGGGGTTTGATATACCAGCTTCCAGTAAATACTCATTAAGGGGTTCTATATACCTGTTTCCACAAAATACTGATAGAGGGGATAGATATACCGGCTTCCACCACATATTGATTGAGGCCTGCAATACACCGGCTTCCACCAAATATTGATTAAGGGGTTTGATATACCAGCTTCCAGCAAATACTCATTAAGGGGTTCTATATACTTGTTTCCACAAAATACTGATAGAGGGGATTGATATACCACATTCCACCAAATATAGATTGAGGCCTACAATATACCGTATACCGACTTTCACCAAATATTGATAAGGGGTTTGATATACTAGCTTCCAGGAAATACTTATTAAGGGTTTGTATATACCCGTTTCCACAAAATAATGATAGATAGGATTGATATATCGTCTTCCACCAAATATAGATTGAGGCCTGCTATACACCGGCTTCCACCAAATATTGATTAAGGTGTTTGATATGCCACCTTCCAGCAAATATTTATTAAGGGGTTCTATATACCTGTTTCCACAAAAAGCTGATAGAGGGGATTGATATAACAGCTTCCACCAAATATTGATTGAGGCCTGCAATACACTATGTTCCACCAAAAAAAGATTAATGGGTTTGATATAAGTGCTTTTAAAAAATACTCATTAAGGGGTTCTATATACCTGTTTCCACAATTGTCTGATAGAGGGGATTGATATACTAGCTTCCACCAAATATAGATTGAGGCCTGCGATACACCAGTTCCACCAAATATTGATTAAGGGGTTTGATATGCAAGTTTTCAGAAAACACTCATTCTCCAGTATAGGGGTTCTACAGTATATACCTGTTTCCACAAAATACTGATAGAGGGGATTGATATACCAGCTTCCACCAAATATTGATAAAGGGGTTTGATTTACCAGCTTTCAGCAAATACTCATTAAGGGGCTCTATATACCTGTTTCCACAAAATACTGATAGAGGGGATTGATATACCGGCTTTTACCAAATATTGATTGAGGCCTGCGATACACCAGTTCCACCAAATATTGATTAAGGGGTTTGATATGCAAGTTTTCAGAAAACACTCATTCTCCAGTATAGGGGTTCTACAGTATATACCTGTTTCCACAAAATACTGATAGAGGGGATTGATATACCAGCTTCCACCAAATATTGATAAAGGGGTTTGATTTACCAGCTTTCAGCAAATACTCATTAAGGGGCTCTATATACCTGTTTCCACAAAATACTGATAGAGGGGATTGATATACCGGCTTTTACCAAATACTGATTGAGGCCTGCGATACACCAGCTTCCACCAAATATTGATTAAAGAGTTTGATTTACAAGCTTCCAGCAAATACTTACTTAGGGGTTCTATATACCTGTTTCAACAAAATACTGATAGAGGGGATTGATATACCGGCTTCCACCAAATATTAATTGAGGCCTGCGATACACCAGCTTCCACCAAATATTGATTAAGGGGTTTGATATACCAGGTTCCAGCAAATTCTCATTAAGGGGTTCTATATACCAGTTTCCACAAAATACTCATAAAGAGGATTAATATACCGTCTTCCACCAAATATTGATTAAGGGGTTTGATATACCAGCTTTCACCAAATATTGATTGAGGGTTGCAATATACCTGCTTCCACAAATACTGCTCTTCTATAGGGACTTTATCACAGGGTTATTTTGAAAATGACAGGCAGAGGAGGAGGCAGGCCATTCCAAAGGTGCAGGGGTCGGGCAGGTGCACCAGGCTGGAGCCTAAGTAAGAAGTTGTTGAAGGTGTGATTACGTCAAAGAACGCACCAGAGTTGGTTGAGTGGCTCAATCAGCCTTCCGCTTCTGCACCCTCCTCATCCTCTGTATCTGCACCCTCCTCACTCTCTGCTATGTGCACCCCAAAAGACACCACCACCACCATAGCCCCTCCACTTGAGTCAGAGGAATTATTTTCCCATCCGTTCACAGACCTTACCGATGCGCAGCCATCATTGGCAACGGATCAGGAAGAGGAGCTAGCAACGGCTGCCACCCAGCGGTCTGACGACAGTTCCCAGATCAGCCCAAGAACGGATGGTCCCCGCTGTTGCTGCCTACTCTGAGATTTCTAATGTCAGTGGTGGTGAAGGTGACGATAATAATGTGTTGATGGAGTCACGTGGGTGCCCACGAGAGGAAGAGGAGGGGAGTTCAGAGGGAGAGCAAGAGCAGCAGAGAGGTAGTAGAAGGAGGAAAAGCAGGCAGAACTCGCAGTGCACAATAATAAAATAGCAGACGGCAAATGTATCTGGAGCGAGCCATCCACCATGCACGGTCACATCTGGCGATCCCAGGGCGCCGGCACATGGCTCCGCAGTGTGGGCTTTTTTTTAACGTGTCAGCTGCTGACAATAGTGTTGCCATCTGCAGCCTGTGCTGCCAATGCATAAGTTGCGGTAAGCCCAACACTCACCTAGGGACGACCGCATTAAGAAGGCACCTGGCCTCCCATCACCGAGCTTAGTGGGACAACACCGTCAGAACCCACAAAGCCACACTCCTTGTGCTCCACATCCTGCCTCTTCTCCTTCTCCTCTCTCCTCCCATTTGTCCTCCACTCCACCTTCCACCATGCCATCTTTGCGTTCATCTGGTAAAAGGCAGGCTTCTGTGGCCCAAATGTTCGAGTGTAAAAAGTTAATGATGCCGGATAACCCTCTTGCCCAACAGCTGATCGCTGGCTTGGTGGAAATGCTAGCCTGCCAACTACTGCCTTATAATCTGGTTGGACTCGGAGGCCTTTAGAAAATTTGCACACCACAATGGAAGGTCCTCGGAAGGAAATATTTCTCCCAGAACGGTATCCCAGAGCTATATGGCCATGTTCAGCGGCAAGTCTATGTATTTCTGCCACACAGTGTCGGTGCCAATATACATCTGACCACAGACACGTGGTCTAGCAAACACGGGCAGGGAAGGTACATAACTTTTACTGCCCACTGGGTAAACTTTATGATGGCTTTCAAGCATGCAATCCGTGCCACCTGTGTGGATTTGGTGTTACTGCCGTGGATTGCATGCAGGCCTGCCTCTTCTTGTCCTCCTCCTACTCCATCCTCCGTCTCCTCCTCGGCTGACTCCTCCTTTTCCACTGCTACCGCCTCTTCCGCTGCACCTCCCCAGCTCCCCAGAACCTATTTGATGTGCCAGTTGAGACATTTCCATGCTGTGCTGCGGCTGTTGTGCCTGGAAGCTAAGAGCCACACTGGTCCTGCACTGCTTTCAGCTCTACGGTCACAGGCAGATCAGTGGCTAACCTCGCTCAATTTGACAGTTGGTAAAGTGGTGTGCGACAACGGTACCAATATGCTGAGAGCGCTGAAACATGGCAAAATGACAGATGTGCTGTGCATGGTATAGAGAGGACCGGCACTCGCTTTAGTTATGATTTTCAAGTAATTTTAATGGTCACATACAAGTGGTAAGTGACGCGTTTCGGCTACTATGAGCCTTTGTCAAACATAATCATTACAAGATACAAACAAGTTTAAATAGCCCGCGATGGAGCCAGAAATAACGTAGGTAACCATGGCAACGTCGTAAACAAAGGGCACAACAATACATTCCTTTGCCAAGGAATGTCATTAGTTGTCAGGGCACCATGTTATGTAGTGCTGAATTTCGCTAAACATTGTTATAGTGATGTATAATGCTAGAGGCTGCATGCTGCAAAAAATTTGCTAGAAAAAATGTGTCATAAATTCACAAGGCACCATGCTTTACACTGCTGTAACATGCTAAGCATTATATTGTAGGTACTGAATGTTACATAATAATAAATAATAAATACTCCATGCTGGATGGTAAGCATGCGTAATGCTATATTATACTTTACAGTGCTAAACACCATGCTTTACAGTGCTATATTTTGCTGCACATTGTTATAATGGTGTAAAATGCTAAAAGCTACATACTGCAATGAATGCACAGGTACAGAGGTCATAAATACACAGGACACCATGCTTTACAGTGCTGCAGCATACAAAGCATTATTATGATGGTACAAAATATTGGATATTAAATACTATATACTAAATGGTGAACTTACGCCCTGATCAGACACTAATTGACACAGATTTTGGAATGCATCAAGTTCTCTGTGGAAGAAAGAAAAAGGGAACATGTTGAAAGGGTAACTACAGACTATATCTTAAAGGAAACTGTTCAAATCATAGTCACGATTTAACCCCTTAGGTTCCAGGGTTTGCAGGCGATGAATCCAGTAGGCCTCTCGTTTTTTAAGTATTTTAAACCTGTCTCCTCCTCTCCGGGGTAGTGATACGTGTTCTATTATCTGGAAGCGCAATTGGGAAATGGCATGTCAGTGTTTCTCGAAATGATACGGAATGGGAAGTAATAGATTTTTCTTTCTAATTGTAGATTTGTGCTTACAGAAGCGATCTTTCATCCTCATGGAGGTCTCACCGACATACACAAGTCCACAAGGGCACTTCAAGAGATAAACCACGAAGTTACTATTGCAGGTAAAGAAACCATTTATTTTAAATTTTTCCCCTGTGTACGGGTGTGTGAAGTATTCTCCTTTGATGGCACTGGAGCAATGTATGCATTGAAGGCATGGGTATGTCCCATTTTTAGGTGTGGAGAGAGTGGCCTGTCGAAGATTTAGTCTGTCACTGCCCACATCAGCTCTAACTAAGATGTCACAGATATTTTTGGCCCTTTTGTAGCACAGCATAGGGGGGGATTGGAATTCCGCAACATTCAGGTAAGCTCTGCTAATGATGTTCCAATGTTTATTAATAATGGTCCTACATTTATTCATCCAAGGGTGACATTTCACCACAAAGGGAACTCGTGGTTGTTTATCACTAGTGGTGATGGTTCCACTGGATTGTTTTGTCCGTTGTGAATTTAATAGGTTACTTGGATAGCCTCTGTTGCGGAACTTGTCTACCATTTCATCTCCTCGTATTGTTCTCATGTCAGTGTCAGATACTATCCTGTTCACCCTCTGGAGTTGTGAATGGGGTAGTGATTATTATTTTTTTGATGTATGTAGCCTATATACATCCATTGAACACCAGAAAGGCATTCGAGCAGTGGAATGGCTATTGGCATCATCTACGTATAATATTAATGAAAGGAATTTTTTCCTGAGCCTGCTCACTACCAAACTTTATGAGAACTACTTCCTATTTCAGGACACCTTTTTCCGCCAGCGGCGGGGGACCGCGATGGGTTCGAATCCCGCACCGCCTTACGCTAACTGTTATATGTCATGGTTCGAGAAAGAATACATCTATGAAAATAACTTATACAAGGATCACTGCATTTTCTGGCGAAGGTTTATCGATGACATATTCTGCGTGTGGCGGGGCGACATTCGAACCCTCGAACGATTCATGCAGCACATGAACTATATCTGGACAGAACTGCAATTCACCATACACTCAGATGTGTCCAGAATTAATTTCCTGGACACATGGGTCATAAAGGATGAGAGGGGTCAGATACAAACAGACCTATATACCAAGAACACTGACCGCAACAGTCTGCTACACTTCACGAGCAATCATCCACCTGCAGTAAAAAAAATCACTACCCCATTCACAACTCCAGAGGGTGAACAGGATAGTATCTGACACCGACATGAGAACAATACGAGGAGATGAAATGGTAGACAAGTTCCGCAACAGAGGCTATCCAAGTAACCTATTAAATTCACAACGGACAAAACAATCCAGTGGAACCATCACCACTAGTGATAAACAACTACGAGTTCCCTTTGTGGTGAAATGTCACCCTTGGATGAATAAATGTTGGACCATTATTAATAAACATTGGAACATCATTAGCAGAGCTTACCCGAATGTTGCAGAATTCCAGTCCCCCCCTATGCTGTGCTACAAAAGGGCCAAAAATATCTGTGACATCTTAGTTAGAGCTGATGTGGGCAGTGACAGACTAAATCTTCGACAGGCCACTCTCTCCACACCTAAAAATGGGACATACCCATGCCTTCAATGCATACATTGCTCCAGTGCCATCAAAGGAGAATACTTCACACACCCGTACACGTACAAGGATGAAAGATCGCTTCTGTAAGCACAAATCTACAATTATAAAGAAAAATCTATTACTTCCCATTCCGTATCATTTCGATGTTCCCTTTTTCTTTCTTCCACAGAGAACTTGATGCATTCCAAAATCTGTGTCAATTAGTGTCTGATCAGGGCGTAAGTTCACCATTTAGTATATAGTATTTAATATCCAATATTTTGTACCATCATAATAATGCTTTGTATGCTGCAGCACTGTAAAGCATGGTGTCCTGTGTATTTATGACCTCTGTACCTGCGCATTCATTGCAGTATGTAGCTTTTAGCATTTTACACCATTATAACAATGTGCAGCAAAATATAGCACTGTAAAGCATGGTGTTTAGCACTGTAAAGTATAATATAGCATTACGCAAGCTTACCATCCAGCATGGAGTATTTAATATTTATTATTATGTAACATTCAGTACCTACAATATAATGCTTAGCATGTTACAGCAGTGTAAAGCATGGTGCCTTGTGAATTTATGACACATTTTTTTCTAGCGAATTTTTTGCAGCATGCAGCCTCTAGAATTATACATCACTATAACAATGTTTAGCGAAATTCAGCACTACATAACATGGTGCCCTGACAACTAATGACATTCCTTGGCAAAAAATCTTATTTCTGTATTGTTGTGCCCTTTGTTTACGACGTTGCCATGGTTACCTACGTCATTTCTGGCTCCATCGCGGGCTATTTAAACTTGTTTGTTTCTTTTAATGATTATGTTTGACAAAGGCTCATAGTAGCCGAAACGCGTCACTTACCACTTGTATGTGACCATTAAAATTACTTGAAAATCATAACTAAAGCGAGTGCCGGTCCTCTCTATACCAGTATCTGTGGATCTTCCCTGGACACGCGCACCGCATCGCTGACAGCGGAGTGCCGCCTGTATCTTCCTTAGATGTGCTGTGCATGTCACAAGTCCTGAACTTAGTCGTGCAGTGATTCGTTGCCAAATACCCCGGGGTCCAGGACGTCTTGCGACAGGCCAGGAAAATCTCTGGACATTTTAGAAGATCTTAAATGTCTATGGCTCGCCTTCCTGACGTTCAGCGGCGACACCACCTGCCCATCAGATGTCTGATTTGTGACAGCCCGACGCGCTGGAACGCCACCTTGTATATGCTTGATAGGCTGCTCCAGTAGCAACGTGCCGTTAATGACTACCTGTAGAAACTCTGCAGCAGGACAGGTTCTGAAGAGCCTTGTTTCTTTTAACTGCGCCATGGCTGCTCATGCGCAACGCATGCGGCCATTTGATGAGATCACCAAACTGGTCAGTCGCAGCCAGGGCACCAACTGTGACATCGTACCTTACGACTTCTTTCTGGAGCGTGCATTGCATTGTGTCCTTGATCAAGACGTTGAGGAGCAGGAGCTGTAAGATGAGGAAGTCGCAGTGCTGAATGAATTTCAATTGGGGGCTACTCTATCTGAAACAAGTCAGCAGGATTCAGAAGAGGAGTCAGAGGACTTGGTGGCTGGGGGGAGAAGGAGGAGCAAGAAGAGCAGGCTTTAAACTTTTCGGGGATCCCTGGGGTTGTCTGTGGCTGGGGTGAGGAGACCGAGGACGACATTCTCCTGGGCGGTGAGCAGGAGCCAGAGCGCTCCATCTCTTCCAATTTAGTGCAAATGGGGACATTTATGCTCCAGTGTTTGTATAAAAAGCATAAAGGGCAAGGACCAGTACTGGGTGGCAACGTACTTAGACCCCCCATAAAAACACAAAATGGCAGACCTGTTACCAAAGGGCTGTCAGAATGCAGCATTTCCAGGCCTTTCTGTGAGAGATGCTGCATTCTGCGGTTGCGGGCGCTGGCAGAGGAATTTCCACCCACAGTGAAACAGTTGCGGGTACAAATCCTACCATGCCTGCAAGAAGAAGGTGATTTGAAGATGTGTTGGTCACTTCAGATATGAGATCATTCTTGCAGCCAACCAATTGACAGCCGACCTCCGGATCCAGCCTCAGGGAACGCCTAGACCGACAGGTGTCCGACTACATCGGGTTAGCGACTGATGTGGACACTCTGAGAAGCTAGGAACCCCTGGACTACTGGGTGTGAAGGCTTGACCTGTGGCCAGAGCTGGCACAATTTGCCATGGAACTCTTGGCTTGCCCCTCGTCGAGTGTCCTGTCCGAAAGGACGTTCAGCGCAGCAGGGGGATTGTGACCTATAAGTGCACTCGCCTAGCTCACGACAGTGTGAACTACCTCACATTTCTAAAAATTAATGAGGCATGAATCTCGGAGGATTTCAACACCTGTGATGACCAAGTGTAATTGAAGATTATGCTAGCTTTAGTGTACTAATAATCTTAATTTTAATAAGGACAGGAGGCAAGTATTTTGCATTAACTCTCTTTACTAAGCTCCACAGCAGTAAAGAAAAACGTAAAGAGTAACAAGTAAATCACTGCGCAGCATAGTATATAAGGGTCATGCTGCCTGTACACTTCCTCTTTCTAAAAGCGACATCAAAGTCCAGATTGAGCTCGAACATCCAGAAATTCAACGAAAACTGTAACAGCGGTTTCTGGTGAGCGGAACTTGAGGAGACTCCTGGTAAACGAGGTTGGAGGTAAGACCGAACGAAGCCCTCATCCCATCCTATGGAGTCGTGAGATTAACAAACCAGCGACCAGTGGAGGTCCTGAAGAGGGTTACACTGAAAGGAGAGTATAAAAATAGGTTAGGTAAAGAATTGTAACTATTCACGCCTGTGGGCCTTAACGGAATGGTGTAAAGTTAAATCATTACAAACAGAGTGCAAATTATCTAGTGGCTAAATGCATGGTAGGCGTAAGCATGTAGTACAACTAAAAACTGTCCGTCTGGAAGGCAATATTAGGGTGAGAAATTCCGAATATGTCCCAAATAGAGAGATTACAAAAATCAAACCCCATATCCGACACCTTGAGATCCACTCCCCCGACGAGTCAGGGTAGGGAACAGAAGGGAGGGAAAATACTCACCTCCTGTCCTTATTAAAATTAAGATTATTAGTACACTAAAGCTAGCATAATCTTCAATTTTAAAACATGACAGGAGGCTTCCTATTTTGCAATTTTTTAACGCTGAAGAAGAGACGTCCCCGCAGAAGGGAGAGTGCGAAAATAAAAGGTACAGAAAGTAGATTCCCTAGACCAGTCCGCCGTTCGGAGAATATCCGAAAGGGACGCCCCTGCCAGTAAGGCTGATGAAGCCACCGCTCCGCGAACGGAGTGGGCGCCGAAAGTGGGGTCTATAGCTGCGAGGGAAAGGATCCAGCGGATCCAACGGGCCAGCGTGGTGACCGAGACTGGGGCGTAAGGGCGCACGTAGGAAACTAGGAGTTGACCCGACGTAGAGGAACGGAGCGAGGAGGTAACCGAAACATAACTGCGGAGGGTGGACACGACACAGAGCTGCGGGTCGTCTGGAAAAAAGGGATAAAAGACCGACGTCGAACCCGACTTAGTGCGACGAGAGATATGGAATGTGACTCCTTCAGGGGCCACCTCAAAGGCATCGACATCGAAGGCCCGGACATCCGACACCCGTCGGAAAGACACAAGACAAAGGAGAAAAGCGCATTTAGCGGATAGTTGGCGAAGGGAGAGGCGGTCATTCGGAGGCCAATCCCTGAAAAAACGGAGAACCAGTCCCACGTCCCATAGGTGATGGTATTTGGGGGCCGGGGGGCGGCGGAGCCGCATGCCGCGGAGTAGGCGACAGACCAGAGGGTCTTTGCCGACCGGGAGATCCCCGACGGGGGTATGGGCTGCTGAAATCGCGGAGCGAACAACGTTGATAGAACGATAAGAGCGGCCAGAAGAAAACAAGGAGGAAAGAAAATTAAGAATCATGGGAACAGGTGCCGTAAATGGATCGGAGTCCCGTTCCATGCACCAAGTAGACCAGGAGGCCCAAGCTGAAAGGTAGCAGCGTCTAGTTCCCGGGGCCCATGAGTCCCATAAGAGGTCCCTAGAAGTCTGCGATAGTCTGCTGACTCGCCAGGAACCCCGGAAAGAGACCATGCCACCAGGGGTAGTCGATCTTCCAGAATGAGCGGGTGGAGACATCCTTTGGGATCCGTGAGCAGGTCCTGGAAGGATGGAAGGAGGAGAGGATCCATGCAGGAGGAGGCCAGGAGGTCCGGGAACCATGGTTGACTCTGCCACAAGGGCGTTATGAGAACCAGTTTTATTTGTTGCATCCGCATCTGGTGTAGTGTTCTCGCAATCATGGAGAATGGGGGAAAGGCGTAGGCTCCTGTCGCCGGCCATTGTTGGAGAAATGCGTCTGTCACCTTGCTCTCCGGGTCCGGGAGCCAGCTGAAGAACTCCGGGGTCTGGTGATTGTTGCGAGAGGTGAACAGATCCAGGTGAAAGGTACCCCTCCGGGCTGCCAGGGCCCTGAAGATTCTCGTGTTTAGCTTCCAGTCGCTGACGTCTCTCCAGTGGCGAGAGAACCAGTCGGCTGTGAGGTTGATTTCTCCCGGCAAGTATTCCGCTTGTAACATGATGTTGCGAGGGAGGCAGTAGTCGAAGATGTCCCTCGTGATATCCGACAGCAGGCGTGAGCGAGCGCCTCCTAGGCGGTTGATGTACTGGACTGCGGAGACGTTGTCCATGCGAAGGAGGATGCAACAATTGGAGCTCTCCCGGGCCAGGCTGCGGATCGCGAAGGATCCCGCTAGGAGTTCGAGGCAATTGATGTGCATGGAGAGCTCCTGCGTCGTCCATGTTCCTCCCGTGGAGATTGTTCCGTTGGTGGCACCCCATCCCCACAAGCTGGCGTCTGATTCCAAAACGAAATCTGGAGTGTCTCCGAATATGGCCTTGCCGTTCCAGGCTTGCATGCTGTCCAGCCACCATGACAGCTCTTCGCGAACCTCCGTCGTCACCGGGACGGGTTGATCGTAAGTAGGTCTGCAGCGTAGGTATTTCGCCTTGAGACGTTGCATGGCCCTGTAGTGGAGAGGACCCGGAAATATGGCTTGAATGGAAGCTGAGAGGAGTCCCACAATCCTGGCCAGGTTGCGTAGAGGGATGGAATCGAGCCGGAGAACTCTGCGAATCTCCTTGCGAATGGTTGCGATCTTTGAGGTTGGTAGCCTCAGAGTGCACGTCGTAGAGTCGATCTCGAAGCCGAGGAATTGTATCGTCTGGGTAGGGGTCAGCTCCGATTTCTGTTGGTTCACCACGAAGCCCAGAGATTCCAGTAGGGATACTGCCAGGTGAGTGTGTTGGCGTAGTCTGCGTTCGTCAGAGCAGAACAGGAGGAGGTCGTCTAAATAGATGATGCATCGAATGCCCCTGGACCTCAGGTGGGCCACCACCGGTTTTAGGAGTTTGGTGAAACACCATGGGGCTGAGCTGAGCCCGAAAGGGAGGCAAGTGAATTGCCAAGGGCGTCCATGCCAGAGGAAACGTAGGAGTGCTCGACAGTCTGGGTGCACCGGGACTGACAGGTATGCATCTTTTAGATCGAGCCTGGCGAACCAGTCGTTGCTCCGAAGAAGGTCCCGCAGGAGGTGGATGCCCTCCATCTTGAAGTGGCGGTAGACCACGTACGCGTTGAGGGCGCGTAGATTGATAACTGGGCGGTATTCTCCCGACTTCTTCCGAACCAGGAAGATGTTGCTGAAGTAACCTCCCTGTTCGTGGACCGGTTGAATAGCCCCTTTGTCCCGAAGCTCGCGTAGCTACGCGTTGACGAGGTTGTGGTTGAAAGACGACATGTGGATGGGGCGAGGGGGCTGAACCTGAAAGGGGGTCCCCACTAGGTCTATGATATATCCCTGCACTGTTTGTAGAATCCATGCGTCTGAGCAAAGGGCGGCCCAATTGTGGAAAGAAAGGGAAATACGGCCCACAGTGCGGGTACATGGTAACAACGGAGGAATATGGGTCCTTACCTGCAGTAAAGTGGGAACGTCCGTGTCCGCGGATTCCACGGCCTCTATCCGAGCCTCTGGAAAAGGGTCGTTGCTGATAGTCTCTTGTCGGATAAAATGGTGTTGGTTGAGTACGGGGGCCTGAAGGCCAAAATCGGCTGGCGGCACGGCCCTGTTGCCGGCCAGCCCTTCCAAAAACCCCTCTGGTAGGGTTACTCCTGAAGACACTGCGCATTGAGGATTGCGCCTTATTAAGGGAGGTGAACACGTTGACATATTTGTTTAGTTCCTTGAGGAATGGTTCACCGAAAAGTTTCCCTTGTGCCTGGGGCCCAATCTCCTATGTGCCAAGGTCTGCCAATTTACCGTTAATATGGAATAACGCTGCTTTTCGTCTCTCCGAAGAGAGCGTAACATTGGCATTTCCAATGAAACAAAAACAACGTTGTGCCTACTCACGAATGTCATGTGCCCATTCCCTGAAGTCCTCGGTGGAGAAGGAATCGGCTTTGGCGTAGGCATCATCCGCCAGATACATAATGCGAGCCAGGGGGCCTACGGAATCCAGCAGGTTATCTTGGGCGCCCCATAGGCCCTTCTCTACCCCCCGTCGAGGGTCTCTGCCACTGCGCATCATAAAGGTCGTCATAACCTTATCAAATTATGGGGTCTGAGCGACCTTATCCGGCAGGGAAGGGCGTGGGCATTCAGACCTGAGTCGGTTGCGGACCTCTTTCTCCAGAGGTTTGCGGAGCCACAGGTACATGAACCTGGAAAGGTGTTCTGGAGGCGACCAGTCACCTGATCTGGGGTGCCGTATGTTGCGGGGGTCGAACATCGCCTGACCTGAGGGGTCCATAATGGTGTCTGAGTCAAGAGGAGGTTCTGCGTCAGCAGTGTCTTCGATACCTCTTGCCTGGGCCGCACCCAGGAGGGTCTCCTGCATGAAAGCGGAGACAGACTTCTCGTCCGAGCCGCATGCGTTGTAATCCGACTCTGAAGCGTCAGCTTGCCACTCATCTAGCACTGACATGGAGTGGGTAGGGCCCTGCTCTTCTTCTGAAGAGTACTCCTGACGCAGGGCCGGGGTGTGTAGTTTGGCAGGTTTACGCTTGGCAGGTGCCTTACCCTTGGGTGGTTTGGGTGTATAGTCCTCGCCTTTGTCATGGCGTTTTGTGGGGCGGGATTCATCCCCTGTCTGATAGTCGGACCGGTCGGAGTCTGACTCGTGAAGTGGACGTCTGCGGGTTTTAGGTACGTCAGGAGCCGAAGCTCGGGCCTTGGAGAGTGCCTTCTCCACAGAGGCAGCGACAGCTGCGTTAATCATGGCCTGGAAGTCTACAGGGATATTCTGGGAATCCTCCATGATAAGGGTAGGCTGGTATGTCACTGAAAGGCACAGTAATAAACAGGCACCCAGGTCTTGAGAACAGGCGTAGGGTCAGTTTTAATAGTATGGGAACAAAGCCCAATATAAACCCCAGCAGGGTAAAGTAGTGACCTTATAAACTGGGGCTCACCCAGTTAGAGAGAACTGCAACAGCTAGTCTCACAATAAGCAGCGTATTAATAGTGGGGGCTCACCCGGGTTGCACAGGGTTGGAACCCTTAAGTGCAGGTCACAATAATAAACAGGCAGCAGCACTGACCTGACTGACCCAGCCACATGAGGTACAGAGAAAACTGAATAGTAGTCTGAGATAGGCACAGGGTTGCCAGACACAAAGGGGAGAAAACCAGCAATGTGGGGTAACAGCAAATTAGTACAGCCACACCGAGTCCCCAAAGAGATGTATGAGGTAAAATTAAGATGACCGCGAAATCTCGCGATGTCCGCTATCCAAAATGGCGGCCGCGAGTGTAGGCCGCAAGCCGGAGACTAAATTTTGAGGCCGGCCGCGATTTGGAAGCGGGCCGGCGCGAAAACGGCCGCGAAAACGGCCGCAAACTGATTCGGCCGCAAGGAGGAAGCCAGGAGGCACTCCAGGCTAGGGGGGCGGTGGGGGGACCTGAGGAATCCGAGGTGAATGATAATAATAAGATATATTCAATGATAAATGTACAATAAGTAAATAAAGCTCCAGGGGAGCAAAAAGTCTGACCTGTCTGCGATGGAGCAGTAAAGAAAGAGGAAGTGTACAGGTAGCATGACCCTTATATACTATGCTGCGCAGTGATTTACTTGTTACTCTTTACGTTTTTTTTTACTGCTGTGGAGTTTAGTAAAGAGAGTTAATGCAAAATAGGAAGCCTCCTGTCATGTTTTCAAATTTAATTTAATTATGCAAGCCCACACATATCTACCACCACCCAGAACAAAGAATGGTCCCTGTCTTATGTAAATACAGCGGCATAAAAGGTCTTTTTCTGTCCGGTGAATGCCTAATGCTTGGGGCCTGTACTCCACTGGTCTGCAGTAAAATTGTTATCCAATGACCGTTTAATATACCTCCAGCCACATAATCTCTTGATCTTTTCTGTACGGTGAATGCCTAATTGTTGGGGCCTCTCAAAAATTCAACACCTGTGATGACCACGTGGTATCGAATTTCACCTATTATCATTTGGGGTTTATTCAAGAGGGGGGATTTCGTTTGCCATGTTTTTAAACCAATTTTATATTTTTAGTTCTTTTAAACATATATATTTGACATGTATTTGTACTGGCCTACAGTAAAATTGTTATCCAATGACCGTCTAATATACCTCCAGCCACATAATCTCTTGATCTTTTCTGTCTGGTGAATGCCTAATGTTTGGGGCCTATACTCCACTGGCCTGCAGTAAATTTGATATCCAATGACCGCCTAAAGTACCTCCAGCCACATAATAACTTGTTCTTTTCTGTACGGTGAATGTCTAATGTTTGGGGACTGTACTCCACTGGCCTGCAATAAAATTGTTATCTAATGACCGTCTATTATACCTCCAGCTACATAATCAATTGATCTTTTCTGTACGGTAAATGCCTAATGTTTGCTACAGTAAAATTTGTATACATTGACCGCATATTGTACCTCGAGTCACATAATCACTTGTTCTTTTATGTCAGGGGAATGCCTAATTTTTAGGGCCCTAAAAATGTGTAGCTCGCTCCTGATGAGAGATGCGATTATCTAAGCATGTTGAAACGCGTAGAGAGGAGCACTGATGTCAGTTGTGCTTAGGGGAGAGGGCATGCTAATACAGTGATATCACGATCACCAGTGCCGCTGTGAGAGCACAGTTTGTTTGATACTTCGCTCAGCCTATAGGGGAGCAATTTCTGGGGAAATCTTGCCCAGTGTACTGCAATTACTAATATATGCAATTACCAGCTTGCTAGATCACACTATTAGCAGCTGTAATAATATATTTTATTTTACATAGTAATCCCAGGCTGGGTGTTGTACTCATCACACCTTATATACTAAGGCTGGATATCAATCAGTGTGTTCCAACACTGGATTCCTGCCACATATATATAGGTGATTCATCAGAGTTGTGGATGGTATATTACAGTTCCCTCTCCACACTACTGATTCCTGTACGCCTGATTTTATCTATACCCACCCTTATTTCCTAATAAAATATTTATTGTTTTTTGTTAGTAACGTTCTGTCAGGCTGTGAATTGATCCCTTATTACCGTGGCCTAAAATAAAAAAAAATTCTAGGCTCCAACAGGGCACATTTTTGAGAATTTCCTTTTAAGGTGCATGAAAATTGCCCCTGATTAAAATACCAATTTTTTGTGGAATTTTTTGTCATTGATCCCCCTCTAGTATGTCACTGTCCATGTTGTGGGACTATTTGTGCACTTCTAGTAAGTATTTGGTGGCTGCAAATATCATTTGAAGGTTTTCCAGGTTTGCCTGCCATTAAACTGAATGGGGCCCACCGCGAACTTACGTTTACGAACATTTGATTGAGTTTGCACGATGACTTTTGCGAACTGTTCAATCTGATGTTTGTCCATTACTATTGATAATATATCCATAGGATAGGTCATCAATATCACATCAGCGTGGTTCTGTGTCCTGGCACCCCTGACATTCAGCTGTTTCAGAAAGCTGTTGTACTCACCTCAGCTCTGGTGAGTGTGGTGGCCTCCTGGGTGATTACCAAGCACACTGCTATACATCACATAGCAGCTGTGTTTGCTATTACAGCTTAGCATTGAGTTGAAACTAGGCCATTTGACCGATGTACAGTGACGTTGTATAGCCTGAGAAGAGGCCAAAACATTCATGGAGCGACCAGCCTTCTCTAACAGCTGAACGACTGGGTTCCCGTATACCGAATCACCATCATTCTAAAGGTTCAGTATAGAGATCTTTGCCATGATCTATTTATAACCAGGACTGTGACAAGAGAACATCCACTACATCTAGAGGAAAGAAGGTTTCTCCATCAACAAAGAAGGGGATTCTTTATTTTAAGAGCAGTGAGACTATAGAACTCTCTGCAGGTGGAGGTTGTGATGGTGACCTCAC
Organism: Bufo bufo; assembly: GCF_905171765.1. Lineage (NCBI taxonomy): Eukaryota > Metazoa > Chordata > Amphibia > Anura > Bufonidae > Bufo > Bufo bufo. Next base: position 693,882,199 of record NC_053389.1, read on the forward strand.
TAAAATAGTTCACAAGGGGTCTAGATGTATTTCTGGAGTGTAATAATATTACAGATCATAGTTACTAGAATTCTAGGGTAGTTAATCCATGGAGTTTTCTGATTGCCTGATTAGGCCTAAAATTAGGAAAATTGCCTTCCTCTGGAATAACTTTGCAGGATAACAGGCTGAACTAGAAAGACGTATTTAAATATAAATTGTAAATGTCCGGTAACAATAAATGATGCGTCAAATTAGTAGATCAGTTTAAAGTCTAGAAGATGTAATGTCTGTAACTGGGCCCCTGTGCTATTTACAACCTCTCTGCAGGTTGAATTGAAGATACAGTGTGGTTTCTCGAGATTAGATCACCCTGAGTTTCTCTAAAACTATTAGTGATGATTGGACATTGTTAGAGTAATGAAAATCACTCCCCTTTGGGTCCCAGTGACCACCTTGGGTGCCAGAAGTAATTGGATCCATATCTTTGGAAAGTAATGGGGGCTACAAGGAAAAAAAAAAAAAAAAAAAATTAAAATACTAAAACAGATGATGGGTCGTTTTTAATGAAGCCAACATTTTGCATTTTGTCCTAAAAAAGCATGCTTTAAAAACAAAAAAAAACTAAAACTTTGAAACAAATTTAAATGTTCGCAGATAGTTTCCTAGACAGGTTACACATATAAGAACAAAAAAAAAATTCTCATCAGCTATACAAAATCTATCAGAAATGGATGCTTTCCTATGAGATTATTCAGGCTACAGCATGCAAAACAAAATGTAACCAAATGTCTCACTTTAGAAGATATAAATATAAAATCTGAAGAATATGTGTAAGTGTAAACACAAAAAACATGAAGTCCTTTGATAAACTTTCTTTCTCTTCCAGACTTTCACACTACTAATTTTGGCAATCTGAATGTGTGGAAAACAATTTTCCAACTTTTACTGAAAAAGGCAAGATAAACAAGAGAGGCAAAGTAAAACACAGATATTTTATCCCTTTTTGCATTTTCGATGAGAGGATTCAGCTGGTGAAGTGGAAGATTTCGAGCCTAGGAAAACATTGAGGCAATATAACAGCAACAACAGATTCAGATCAAAAAAGGTCTGCTTAAAGACAGTACATATGCCAGCCCCAGGGTATTTGAAATATTTATGCTATGCTACATTTTTAATCTTTAAGACTACTCTCACTCTCTTGCTTCCTGGGCTTCGTGCTTTGCATCTGCCATACTAAAGGATTTCAAGAATGTCTCAGAAGAAAATATACCAGTAGTATATACACTGATCAGACATAACATAAAAATCACGGACAGGTGAGTTTAATATACATTGTTTATCTTATAACAATGGTACCTATTAGTGTTGATTGAGCAACAAAGTGCTCGAGTGCTCGAGTAGAACACTTTGGGATGCTCGGGTGCTCGGCAGAGCACCCAAGCACAATGGAAGTTAATGGGAGAACCCCAGCATTAAACCAGGAACCCCTGCTCTGAAGAGGGGAAGATGTATGGTTCATAGGAAAAGGTCAGAAATTAATGGAAACACCACTGAAATGGTTTGGGAACAGCATGGGGGGATGTCTGGATGCATTTTGGACTCCCAGGTCGCTGCTGGGAACAATGTTGTCCAAGTAGTACGCCACTTTTACAGACTGACAATAATACGCACCAAACCGAAGATAAAATCGATTTTAGAGGAAAAATTGTTAGGAAACATTCTTTCCTGTATATTTACTTGTATATAAAGTGCAAGTGCTGCCAAAAATTACAAGGAAGAGGAACTCCGATACAACCTGCATATCACATAAAAGAAGTGCCTCATTCACATTGTGGTACAATTGTTCAGGTAGTGGGACTCCTACACTCATAAAGCCTATGCACTATGTAAAAGGGATGCCCTTGAAAAATTATGATTGATGGCCTGCTGGGGACCCTCAAAAACATTAGGAGCACGGGCCTGCTGTTGACCCTCTAAAACATTAGGGGTTAGGTCCTGCTGCTGATCTGACTATCTAAAAAAATAGGGGTGAGGGTCTGCTGCTGAGCTGACCATCTAAAAAATTAGGGGTGAGGGTCTGCTGGCGATCTGACCTTCTAAAACATTAGGGGCGAGGGCCTGCTGCTGATCTGACCATCTAAAAAATTAGGTGTGAGGGTCTGCTGCTGATCTGACCTTATAAAACATTAGGGGTGAGGGTTTGCTGCTGATCTGACCTTCTAAAACATTAGGGGCGAGGCACTGCTACTGATATGACCATCTAAAATATTAGTGGTGAGGGTCTGCTGCTGAGATGACCATCTAAAAAATTAGGGGTGAGGGTCTGCTGCTGATCTGAACTTCTAAAACATATGGGGTGAGGGTCTGCTGTTGAGCTGACCCTCAAAAACATTAGGAACGAGGGCAGCCTAATAAGCATGTTGATATGATGGAGGAGGAGTAGGACGAGAATAGGAAGATTGAACCATATACCCTTTTTTGTGGTGGAAGGGGTGCATGGGAATACAATGGGCGAACCTCTCCTAAATCCAGAGAGCAGGAACAGCTCTTACAAGAGCTAGGAGTTATAGCCAGTGGAGTATACAGCGTATAGCAATCCCCATACACATGAGACGAGGCTCTATGTTGAATGTAAAACAGGAACTCTTTATTGAACACACAAGCATTGACTTATATACACATTTGCCAACAAGGGTACCACCCCGTGGACCTGGTTGGGAACTGAGGACATGACATAGCAGCCAATCCTTTACAGTTTAAACACAAAAACTAACCCTATTCAACAAACACAATGGCATTGTCTGTGACGCAATTAACAAACACAACATGCAAACAGACATCTTCACCCCCTCCATAATGAATGAATAGGGATAGTGGAGACACATGTGATGGGACTATCTCCTGAGTGTATCATATGTTAATCTACACATCTAGGAGTCGGCTGCTATTCTAATCAACTATCTTAATCCCATCACTAACACAATCAGTGGGAGTCTCAGTGCAGAGTTAACCCTTTTTGTTTTGCTGAATCCACACCATGCCTTTTTAATGGCCAATAGGAAATATGTGGCATATAAATTACACACATAAATCAGGGTTCATAGTTCCTTGTAACCCCAAAAGGTCTTAGGGGGTCTCCATAGTTCTCGGTCCATAGTCTGTAGGAAGGAGGCTGGCCCTCAGGCTTCTCCAGTGATGGTTCAGTCTGTCACAGAACCCCTGTATATACAGGGTGTATCTCACACGCCCAGATCCACAATAGGCCGCAATTAAATTTGTTTGCCCAAAATGGCTGTATTTCAAATACCTGAATAGAAGCCCTGTAGAAGGTTGTATTTCACATGCCCTGATCCACACTAGGACGCTATCAAAGAATTGTGCCCAAAATGGCTTTATTTCAAATAACTGAATAGAAAGACAGTATGTAAAGGCGGTATCTCACAATGACATCTGCAGCAAAGGCTGCCAACAATTTTTTTTTTTGCCCAAACGGGTGTTTGTTTAATAACTGAATTTGACAGCAGTATATAACCCTGGAATTTCACACGTGCTGATGCTGAAAGACCAGAAAAATAGTAAAATCTGGCAAAAAAGTGTGTTTTTAAATATCCAGAAAATTATGGCTGTATTTCTAGCTTAAAGGGAGTCTGTCACCTCCATATGGCCATATACAGTGCTTACATTGCCCTATAGATCACCTATACATGAATGTTATGGTACCTTTGTCTTTGTCTTTACACTTGCAGAAGCTGGAAAAACGAACTTTGATTGATATGCAAATGAGCACTCGCAAGTGGCCAGGGGCGGCATTCACTGTGTTGGTGCCCAGGCTGCCCTGCCTTTTTTCATTGTTCCCCCGCCCCAGCCTCTGCATATGCCCGCCCTCCTATTCTCTTGCGTCATCCTAAGGTCTGGCCGAGATCCCATGACTGTGCATTGCCTCGCCGGGACGAAACATGCGCACTGCGATGCCCATTGTGGGCATTGCATCGCTTTAACTACAGCGCATGCGCCGGAAAACGCCACATTGTCGCTGGTTTTGCGCCGTTCGCCGGAGCATGCGCAGTAGTTAAAGCGATGCTGTGCCAACAATTGGCATCGCAGTGCGCATGCTCCGGCCCGGCAAGGCATTGCACAGTCGAGGGATCTCGGCCGGACCTTAGGATGACGCAAGGGAATAGGAAGGCGGGAATATGCAGAGGCTGGGGCGGGGGAACAATGAAAAAAGGCAGGGAAGCCTGGGCACCAACATAGTGAACGCCGCCCCTGGGCACTTGCGAGTGCTCATTTGCATATCAATCAAACATTCATGTATCGGTGTGCTATAGGACAATGTAAGCACTGTATATGGCCATATGGAGGTGACAGACTCCCTTTAAATTCAACACTCACTAATCCAGATGTTTTTTTTTGGTAACAGAATATGAAAGCTGTATATATTAAACTTTAATTTAACACTTGCAGATCAGGAAAATAGTGTTTTTTGGCAAAAAAGTGTGTTTTTAAAAACCCAGAAAATTATGCCTGTATTTCTAGCTTAAATTGCACACTGATTAATCCAAATGTTGTATATTGCCCCAAAAAGTTTTTTTGGGTAACAGAATATGAAAGCTGTATATATTAAACTTGAATTTAACACTTGCAGATCTTGAAAATGGTGTTTTTGGGCAAAAAAGTGTGTTTTTAAAAACCCAGAAAATTATGGCTGTATTTCTGGCTTAAATTGCACACTGACTAATCCTGCAAATGCACCAGATGTTGTAAATTGGCAAAAAATTTCGATTTTTTACAAACAGATTATTTGTGCTGTTTTTAAAGCTTGGATTTTAATGTCCCAAAAGCTCAGATGCAGTGCTGGTGCACTGAGCTTGCATAAAATGGCCACCACCACCCACCTAACTGACTTATAAAAGTTATTTTTTTCGGTCAATGCAGGATAAAAAAAATTGTGCCCTGCACCCACACAACAAAATGTATGTAGATCGCTGAGTTAGATTCACGTTTTGAGCAAAGGTTCTCTCCTATTCTCTCCCTGAAATCACCAGCAGCATCCTCTCCCTACACTAAGCACATCAGAGTGACGTGCAGCGCTACATGACTCCAGCTTATATAGAGGCTGGGTCACATGCTACACTGGCCAATCACAGCCATGCCATTAGTAGGCATGGCTGTGATGGCTTTTAAGGGCACACAGTTTACCGCTTGTTGATTGGCTGCTCTGCAGCCTTTCAAAAAGCGCCAAGAAAGTGCCGAACACCGAACCTGAACCCGAACTTTTACTGAAATGTTCGGGTTTGGGTCCGGCGTCCAAAGATCCTAAAGTTCGGTATGAACCCGAACTTTACAGTTCGGGTTCGCTCAACCCTAATTTTTACATATTTTATGTTATTAAGTCATTTCCCTATCCACATTTGTTTGCAGAGCACTTGCCATGCTCGTATCCACATTTTGCTGCCTTTTGCAGCCCTCTAGCCCTTTCCATTTCTTTTTAGCGCCATTTTAGTGCTCCAAAGTTCGGGGTCAAGTTCAGGTAAAGTTCGGCCAAACATGTCGAACCCGAACTTCCAGGTGTCCGCTCAACTCTATCCACAAGCCAAAATGGCATCATTTCCAGGGCCAGCAATTTGGAAAGTTGTGCATTTAAGGGTATGGACATCTGTACGCTGCGCTGGGACACAGAAGTGGATGTGATAGATGATAATGCTTGCGAAGGTGCAGGTGCAGAGCAGGAAGCATCCGGGCCTGTGTCTTGGACAGGGAATTGACCAGCACGTAACACAGCGGAAGAGGAGTCAGTGGTGTGTCCCGCAGACACTGATTGTGGACCCAGGCGTTCTGCCCACCTATTATGGTGCTTTGAAGCCATGTGGTGTATCATGCTGATGGTGGTGAGGTTCACACCCCTCCTCATTTTGGTATGGCACAGGTTGCAAATGCCAATTCTTTTATCGTCAGCACTTTCTTAAAAAAAGCGCCAGACTGCGGAGCACCTACCCCTTGGCAAGAGAGATTGCCGCAAGGGGTTGCTCCAAGGAATAGTTGCGGGCCTGTTTGGTGTGGCCCGCCTTCTCCCATTTTCCACCCCACTGCCTCTTTCAGCCTGTTGCGGTGCTACGGATCCCTCCCCTCTGTACTGCTGTCCTCACTCGGCTTGCCACCCTCCCAGGTTGTGTCAGTGATTTTATCGTCCATCACCTTCTCTTCCACTTCCTCACTCTGGTCCTCCTCCTGACTTGTTGACCTAACAAGAACCTCACTTATTGACAACTGTGTCTCATCCTCATCATGAAACTCTTGAGACACTAATTGCTGTTCCCCACTGTCATCTTTTTTTGACTGTTGATGCTCAAGAGGTTGGGAATCAGTGTACAAGATCTCCTCATGTCCCTCTTCAAGCGGGCTTGGTGAGAGGGCCAAATCAAGGAATGATGATGAAAATAGCTCCTCGGAGTATCCAAGTGTGGGATCACTTGTTTGGCAAGACTCTCCATGGTAGGAGGAAGGAGGATCAGGGTGAGGATTCCGCTGACCAGCCTCTTGGCTACTGAGACTGGACTTTGTGGAAGACAGAGTGGTGCTTAACTGACTGGAAGCATTATCTGCTGCAATCAAACCAACCACCTGGTAGCACTGGTGTGACTTCAAGAGTGGCGTCCTGCGCCGCCCTGCAAACTGGGACATGAAGCTAGGTATCATGGATGAGTGTGTTTCTTGTGCTCTGGCAGCAGGCATAGTTTCACCATGCACAGGGCCACGGCCTCTGCGTGCACCATCAGCAGCACAGACACTTTTCCGTCCCTTATTGCTCGCCTTCAGCATATTAAATGGTATATATGCTTGCAAGTATGTCACACGTACAGTAGTGCAGGTTTTGTAAGTGTATGTGCAAACAAATTAGACTGAATGTCACTTATATTTAGGATTGGCAAACGTTATACATGACTGGGTTATTGGTTACTAGCCAGGGCCTGCTGACACCACCCTAATAAAATCCTTTACCCCCCGACCATCTCTTACCTTAAATGAATAGTCACAGACTGGGTTGGATTAAATCGGCCACAGCAGCCGTTTATTAATGAAAATAAATAAATAAATAAATAAATAAATACATAACATACAGTACAGACCAAAAGTTTGGTCACACCTTCTCATTCAAAGAGTTTTCTTTATTTTCATGACTATGAAAATTGTAGATTCACACTGAAGGCATCAAAACTATGAATTGACACATGTGGAATTATATACATAACAAACAAGTGTGAAACAACTGAAAATATGTCATATTCTAGGTTCTTCAAAGTAGCCACTTTTTGCTTTGATTACTGCTTTGCACACTCTTGGCATTCTCTTGATGAGCTTCAAGAGGTAGTCCCCTGAAATGGTTTTCACTTCACAGGTGTGCCCTGTCAGGTTTAATAAGTGGGATTTCTTGCCTTATAAATGGGGTTGGGACCATCAGTTGCGTTGAGGAGAAGTCAGGTGGATACACAGCTGATAGTCCTACTGAATAGACTGTTAGAATTTGTATTATGGCAAGAAAAAAGCAGCTAAGTAAAGAAAAACTAGTGGCCATCATTACTTTAAGAAATGAAGGTCAGTCAGTCAGCTGAAAAATTGGGAAAACTTTGAAAGTAAGGGCTATTTGACCATGAAGGAGAGTGATGGGGTGCTGCGCCAGATGACCTGGCCTCCACAGTCACCGGACCTGAACCCAATTGAGATGGTTTGGGGTGAGCTGGACCGCAGAGTGAAGGCAAAAAGGGCAACAAGTGCTAAGCATCCTTCAAGTCTGTTGGAAGACCATTTCAGGGGACTACCTCTTGAAGCTCATCAAGAGAATGCCAAGAGTGTGTAAAGCAGTAATCCAAGCAAAAGGTGGCTACTTTGAAGAACCTAGAATATGACATATTTTCAGTTGTTTCACACTTGTTTGTTATGTATATAATTCCACATGTGTTAATTCATAGTTTTGATGCCTTCATAGTCATGAAAATAAAGAAAACTCTTTGAATGAGAAGGTGTGTCCAAACTTTTGGTCTGTACTGTATATATATAAATATAACAATAACATTGCCATACCCCCCTGACGAGGGAGGTCATAGAAGCCCCAAATTTCCAACATATATAAAAACACGCCAACTCGGCACTTCCATCTTGCCTCCAGCCGCAAAACTCCAGCTCGGAGACACCAACTGATGGACGCCTCTCTGAACGAACCAAAATGCCCCAACTATGAGAGTCCAGCCCCCCTCCTGGGGGCCCTCCCATTTTCCAGACCATCCAAGGCCACCAGCTTCTATGACCTTCCCCCGCCACGACTGCCGCGACATCACTAAACGTCACCTTCCCCCAACATAACACAAAAAAGGGGCGGGTGGGAGGGAGAAGTCCTTTCTCCTGCCGTTCTCCTAAAATGGCGCCGGTCCACATGCGCCCGCCCCCTCTTATAACCTACCCCCTCCCCACTCCAACTCCCGCCCACCTTAAACCTCTTAACCCATCCTTGCCCGGCCCTGGCGCCCAAAACCCCTCATGTAGGCCTATCTCCAGCGTCCGGCCTTTCTTGACTGGGTTATTGGTTACTAGCCAGGGCCTGCTGACACCACCCTAATAAAATCCCTTACCCCCCAACCACCTCTTACCTTAAATGAATACTCACAGACTGGGTTGGATTAAATCGGCCACAGCAGCCGTTTATTAATGAAAATAAATAAATAAATACATAACATATATATATATATATATATATATATATATATATAAATATAACAGTAACATTGCCATGCCCCCCTGACGAGGGAGGTCATAGAAGCCCCAAATTTCCAACATATATAAAAACACGCCAACTCGGCACTTCCATCTTGCCTCCAGCCGCAAAACTCCAGCTCGGAGACACTAACTGATGGACGACTCTCTGAACGAACTAAAATGCCCCAACTATGAGAGTCCAGCCCCCCTCCTGGGGGCCCTCCCATTTTCCAGACCATCCAAGACCACCAGCTTCTATGATCTTCCCCCGCCAACGAAGCGCGGCTTGACTCCTCCCTCAAGCCCGCGCGTTCCTCCACATATCTAGCGCCCTCTCAATGCCACCCTGCAGGCCCAAGGACCACAAATAAATCCCCACCGCGTTTAAATGAACCCCATCAGTCCTCCAAAATCCTCCGGTACCCGCCTCCAACTCCACATGCCTAACAGCCACCGCCCCATTCTTGGCCACAAACTTACTCACTGCCCTGTTCACTTTTACCTGTGCTTTATTCACCCTCTCAAATGACCTGGCCTCCCGCCACGACTACCTATACACCATGTCCGACCAGACAGTGATCATCCCCGGGAACAACGACCACATCCGCAACAAGTCGAATTTGATATCCTTGATCAACTCCCGACAAGACCTCACTCCCAAGTCATTGCCCCCGACATGCAGCACCAGAATATCCGGGGACCTATCTAGCCTCACATGCCGATGCACCTCCCCCATCACACTCCCCCACAACATGCCTCTACGCCCAATCCATCTCACCACTGCCTCCTCCCTGCTTATCCCCAACTGCCGTCCGTTGGGCCGCACATCAGCATGCAAAGCCCCCCAAAACACAAACGAATGTCCCAGGATCCAGACTAACGTCGCCTCACCACCTGCAACAAGAAAAGACGACAAATAAAACACAGGCAAAATCGGCCCCCACAACACAAAATCACAAACCCCCCAAACGCACGTATGACTTGAAACGCACCGACTCCCACCGCCTGATCTTATTGATCACTTCATCCCCCAGCGCCAGCCTTGCAGCCTCTGTCGCCGCCCCAATACGAAAGGAATGACCCGTGAAACCTCTGGAGTCCATTCCCAACGCTGCCATACATTTTCTGAACACAGCCACAAACTGGAATCTCGACAGAAACGAACCATCTTCATGTCTCAACAAAGGACCCTCACCCTCCCAGCAAACCCCCGCCCTATACTCCCTCAAACAATTGACCGGACAAACTAAACACCCCGCAACCGCATACAAAGACACCCTACAACCTCTTCCCTCCCTATCCGTCTTAGATACCCTAATTCGCACAACTAACCTATCCTCATACAACTCCACATCCTCACTCCCCAAACCCCCCGCACTAACTATACTCTTACTCAGCAACTCCCCCAACCGAAAAGCCCCAAAAAAGGCCAACGAAAAAGCCAGTCTAAACAAGCGAACCTCACTAGCCGATCTACAAACTGACTCTACACAAACCCCCACTCTCATCAGCAAATCAAAAGAAACCGGTCTCCTACCGTCAGCCAACCGGCCCCCTCGTCGAAAACTCTTCAGCACCTGCTTCACCAAAAATGATTTCGTAACATCAGGAAGGCCCCTTAACCTGAAACCAAAAACCAATCCTGCCAAACAACGGTTAACCCTTGCCACCGACCAACCCTCCTCCACGATGTGCCCCAAAAACAATACCAACGGGGCCTCCCCGCCATCAACCCCAACCCCCAAATCCGCACACCACTGTTCCCAAGAACGCCACGCTTTACCATAGTCCAACCATGTATCCTCACTCAACGACCTCCTAAACAAACCCGTTATAGTACCTTCAAGAGATCCCAGAGCCAAACCGGGCACTCCAACCCCTCCTTCTCTGCCTCCGGTGCCAGCTGCCGAAAACGCTCCAACTGCAAACGAGAGAGAGAATCAGCCACTCCGTTAGAAACACCCGGCACATGCACCACCACAACCCACGTGTTCAGAAGCAAACACATCAGCACCAAGTGTTGCAACAGCCTAACCACAGGAGGTGAAGATGCCGTCAGACTATTAACCGCCTGCACAACACCCAAGTTATCGCAATGCCACCTCACCTTCCTGTCCCTGAACCTGTCACCCCACAGCACCACCGCCAGCACTATAGGAAACAACTCCAGTAACGCCACGTTCTTCACCCAACCCCTCGCAAACCACCCTTCAGGCCACTCACCTGCGCACCACTGTCCCTCACAATACACACCAAAACCCACCCCCCCAGCTGCGTCCGAGAACAACTCACAACTCTCAACCACCTCCCCATGACCAACGCCCTACCGTTAAACTGCCCCAAAAACCCATCCCAAACCTCCAAATCTCTCCTCAACTCCCTACCCAGCCGAATAAAATGGTGTCCCGACACCACACCTGAAGTCGCCGCCGCCAACCTCATACAAAATATCCGACCCATCGGAATGATCCTACAAGCAAAATTTAACTTCCCCAACAAGGAGTGCAACTCCTTTAAACGAATCTTCGGCCCACACCTTGCCAACCTCACTGCGGCCCTCAGATCAACCAGTTTGTCTTCAGGCAACCTACACTCCATCCGCACCGTGTCCAGCACAATACCTAAAAACATAACTCCGCAGTAGGACCGACCGTCTTCTCTGCTGACAATGGTACTCCAAACGATGCAAACACCGACTGTAACGACGCCAACCATAACCCACACACCCTGGAATCTGCCGGACCCAAACACAGGAAGTCCTCCAAGTAAGGAATGAGCGACTGACACCCCGCCACATCCTTCACCACCCATTCCAAAAAGGAGCTAAACCTCTCAAAATACGCGCAAGACACGGAACATCCCATTGGCAAACACCTGTCAACAAAAAAAACCCCGTCCCAAAAACAACCAAACAAACGTAAACTATCCGGATGAACCGGCAACAGCCAGAAGGCCGCCTCAATGTCCGCCTTCGCCAACAGCGTACCCGGCCCCAACCTCCTAACCCAACCAACCGCCGTGTCAAAGGATGTATAAACAACCGAACATAAATCCGGATCAATCCCATCATTCACCGACGCCCCCTTTGGGAATGACAAGTGATGAATCAAGTGGAAAGCATTCGGCTCCTTCTTCGGAAACCACCCCCAGCGGAGAGACCACCAAGTCCCCCAAAGGTAACTCCTCAAAAGGCCCGTACATCCTCCCCAAATCCAACTCCTTAGCCAGCTTCTGAGTCACCACCTCTGGGTGCAGCAAAGCCGACCTCAAATTCTTACACTTCCCACCTCCCGCTCCCGCCGGACAAGACGGGATCACAAACCCCTCCTCAAATCCCTTCCGCAAAAACTCCGCCCCATCCCTATCCGGGTATCTACTTAAATACTGACCCATCGTGCCCACTCGTACCGGCGTCCACCCCTTTTCCAACCGCCTCTCCACCCCTCGACCTTGGCCCCCGGAAGCAACGACTGGCCCCGTGACTCTTCCCACACCCCGAGCATTCATGCTTAAACTTACATTTTTGACCGAACTTACAACTCCCCTCATTGAATAAAAAGCACAATCCTTTTGCTGAGGCCGCCGCAAAACCTGACTGCCCCACCCCTCCCCCCCTCCCTGCTCCGCACGAAAAGGCTGAGCCTGTCTCCCTGCCCCCATCACCCTCATCCACAACCCTATATCTTTATGGTACCACCGCATGCTGGAGCGGACCGCCTTCCTCTGACGAAACTGTTCATCATATCGCAACCACCCATACCCCCCATAAACCCGATAAGCCTCCCCTATCGCGTCCATGTAACAAAATAAAGGCGAACAACTATCTGGCGCCTTCTCTCCAATCACACTCGCCAAAATAGCAAACGCCTGAAGCCAATTACTAAAAGTTCGGGGAATCAGCCTATACCGCTTCTTCTCCTCCTCCTCCTTTTTTCCCAAATCCTTCCTAACCACATCCAAGTTAAAGCGTTCCAAAGGGAGAAGCGAGAAAATATCCACATATTCCCCCTTCCAAATCCGTTCCCTCACTTCCTGCCTCAAATGCGCCCCCAAAGGGCCCTCAAAGCAAACATACACCTCGCCGCATCGTCCACCCTCGGCCTATCCTCTTCGCCACCCGCCTGAGTTTGCACTGAAACGCCCCCTACACCCGCCCCACTCGTCGCCCCCCCAGGGACCACCCCACCCAACGCCTGCCCTGATCCACCTGCCGCCTCGCCCTCACTCCCTCTCCCCACCCCCACGCTTGTAAAGGCCCTGCTCCACCGTGCCCCATACCAGCCAACCCGCACAGCAACCGCCCCAAACCACCAATTAACTCAGACTGACCACCTCCACTGACCCCCACTCCTACACCTTGAATTAATGAACACAGTGTCCCCAGTGTTGCCTCACCTGGCTGCCCGGGCGCTGTGAACCCCGCAGCCGTAGATCCGGATTCCCGCCGCTCCACCTCCGATCGCATCATCCTGGATTCTCCCTCCAGGAAAAACCGACACTGCAGCCCGACGTCCCGGCATCCTCAGGGCTGGACGCGTCTTGCTCCAACCTGGAAATCAGCACACCGAAACCATCCCCAGGACCAGCCCGCGGCTGTCCGACATCCGGAAGGGGCCTGTTCACCTGCTCCGCCTCCCGATGCACAGTCCCGCAAGTCCTTGCGCGCTTGCTCTCCCGCGCCGAGCGGGTTTCCCCACCGGTTGAGGAGAGGAGCCCGCAGTACCTGGTACCGCATCCCTGCCGTCTGCAGCCGCACGTGGTGGAGGGGGCCGTCCCCCTCCCTTCACTGAGTCCCGCCTTCCAATTGGATTCCTCCCGGGGCTGAGAGTGTCCCCCATGGCCCGGAGGGTCCCTAGGGGGGCTCCTTACTCGGCGCTGGACCCTGGGGGTGTCCTTTGCTATAAGGCGCGCCAGCGGCCTGGCCCGCCGCGGCCGTTTTTCGCATGGCGGCAGGCAAACTGCACCCGCCGCCTCCCCCTGCAGCAAGCCGGCTACCTGCTCTTCCAGCCAGCCTGGACCACGAGCCTCCGCCGCTGCCCTCGCCAGGACCTCTTCAACACCGGACATGAGTCGCTTCACAGGAGAAGAAGATGTCCTTTCTCCTGCCGTTCTCCTAAAATGGCGCCGGTCCGCATGCGCCCGCCCCCTCTTATAACCTACACCCTCCCCACTCCGAACTCCCGCCCACCTTAAACCTCTTAACCCATCCTTGCCCGGCCCTGGCGCCCAAAACCCCTCATGTAGGCCTACCTCCAGCGTCCGGCCTTTCTGGAGATGTAGCGCAGGTAATTTCGCTGCCAACAGCAGAGAAAAAATTTGCCTGAATGTCACTGATATTTAGGATGGGCAAACATTATACAGAAGATGTAGCACGGGTAATGTTGCTGCCACCAGCAGCGAAGAAATTAGACTGAATGTCACTGATATTTAGGATGGGCAAGTGTTATACAGGAGATGTAGCACAGGTAATGTTGCTGTCACCAGCGGTGAAAAAATTACACTGAATGTCACTGATATTTCGGATGGGCAAATGTTATACTAGAGATGTAGCGCAGGTAATGTCGCTGTCTCCAGCGGCCAAACAATTGCGCTGAATTTCACAGCGCAAATGTAAGACAACATATGTAGCAGAGGTTGTGTCACTGTCAGCAGCGGCCAAACAATTGCATGCAATTTAGCGCAGATTGTGCTAATAATTATATTGCTGCCAGATAAAACAATAGTCCTTAAAAGGACTTTTGGGTCTCTAACACCTTTCACCAGTAAAACCTGCCTAACAAACAAACCATTTCCTGTCCCTACACTCTCTGTCCCTTCTGCTACAGCTCTCCCTGACTAAGACTGAGCCGAACCACGTGTCATAGGGTGCTATATAGCACCCGATGACCCGTTCTGGCCAGCCAATCACTGTAATGCCAGTAGCCAACATGGCTACAGCATTACAGTGAGTGCCAGAACCTCCGTACACGTTTATTGGCTGCGTAGCAGGGCGGAGACTCGAGCATCGCGCTCGAGCACACGCAGTGTTTGGGTAAAAAAGTGTTCGGCCGAGCATGCTCGCCCAACACTAGTACCTATCAAGGAGTGCAACATATTAGGCAGCATGTAAACAGTCAGTTCTTCAAGTGAATGTGTTGGAAACAGAAGAATGGGTAAGGATCTGAGTGACTTTGACAATGGCCAAATTGTGATGGCTAGACAGCTGAGAGCATCTCCAAATTGATATGTCTTGTGGGGTGTTCCTAGTATGCAGTGGTCAATGCCTACCAATAGCAGTTCGTGGGGGGACAGATCTTATAGAAGTAATGCCCCATTCGGTCAGACCTACACGATATTGGGCAGGAGACTATCTATCTAAAAATATGAGAGAAAATAGCAGCACTCCAAGGTTGCCAGGTGCAATTCCTTCAAAGGTTCTGGAAGATAACCAGCAATGTAGAATTAAAATAGAGAAATGGCAGCACTCCAGTCTTGGCACTTCTGTCTTACACCTAAAAGGGGAAATATGAATTTGATTCCAAAAGACTGATTACCGTATTTTTCGCCCTATAAGACGCACCTGCCCATACGACGCACCTAGATTTTAAGAGGAGGACAATAAGAAAGAAAATATTTTTCATTAGCTCTCTGGTCAGACCACCAATCAGACCTCCAATGTTAATCAGACCTCAGCTGACAGCCCCAATAAGACCCTCAATGTTAATAAGATCTTAGATCAGACCCCCAATCAGACCTCAGCTCAGATCCCTATGTGAATGACCCCCAATCAGACCTCAGATAAGAGCCCCATGCCTCTCATCAGCCCCCATATGCCTCATATTAGCCCCCCATTGCCTTTCACCAGCCCCCAGCAGCCTCTCTTCAGCCCCCATTACCTCTCATTAGCCCCCAGCAGCCTCATATCAGTCCCCATTGCCTGTCACCAGCCCCCAGCAGCCTCTCTTCAGCCCCCATTACCTCTCATTAGCCCCCAGCAGCCTCATGTCAGCCCCCATTGCTTGTCACCAGCCTCATGTCAGCCCCCATTGCTTGTCACTAGCCCCATTGCGTGTCACAAGCCTTATATTAGCCCCCATCAACCTGGAATAAAATAAAAAAGCACTTACCTTTCCCACTTCGGACGCCGCCGCTCCTCTCCTCCAGCGCAATACTCTTCATCCTGCCGCCGGCTGTGCAGTGAACCAGAACTCACAGACTGAGGTCATAGAGCGCCCTCACGCTGTGAACAGCCCTGCACAGCCGACAGCCGAGGACCAAGAAGCGGTGAGTACAGAGACTTAATCCCTTCCTGGTCCTCCGGTACTAATGAGCACTTCCATAATGGAAGTGCTTCATTAGTATTTGCCCCATAAGACGCAGGGAGGGAAATGCATCTTATGGGGTGAAAAATACGGTAATCTCTATTTACATCTGGTTACCTTGATTGAATACCACCATATGCATAGGATCCCACGTGGGATGGGCTTCTTTTTAAGACCTGACTTTTTTCTAATAATGCAGAATTTTGCACTTATTTTTGCACAAATATCTAATAAATATTGACTCGATATTATTTTATGTGTAGTGAGTTGGGATGGCTCACCCTCCAACTAACAAGGAAAAGGGTGCTCCCCCTAAAAAAGATACCCCAATATTGTGAAGAAGTGTAAAATGTAAAAAGATAGTGGGGCACACCTACATCCGGAGATGACACAGAACACTATTGGATGATGCTGCTAGATATTTATTGCATAAAAACATAAAAAAGTAAAAATATCAGAGGTTAACAAACATCAATATACATTATACAAAAAACTATATACGCAAGATTGTTAAAAGTTTGTTGACCAGTCAGTAGATATTGGATAGGTGCACCTAATGATTCCGTGATTATATAGTAGTACTATCAACAGTCTTGGATATTGTTATTGGATTATGGCCAGTAAATTGTTTTCTTATATATCCAACTTGGGTACACTATTTGTGTGCGTGATTCCCCTTTATGTTGACAGTATTTACAGCGACTTATTAGTATGTACGTTCCGGTATAGATGACGCCATACAGATAAGGATAATATTCTCAGTTGATAAAGGTGTCATCGTAGCTATGGTGTAGCAATCTGCTACTACACTGTTGCTGATTGAGGCTGTATTACTCACTGTTTGCAGCGATGGTGTCCGAGGTTTTCGTGCCTAACGTGGCATCCCACGTTTTGCGGCACAGAAGATTTTACCTCCGGCTTGTTCTACGGTGAGTAATTGAACTTTAAACAGTCTACTAGACGCCGGGGTCTATAGGTGTTAGGCCCTCTTTACTAGTCGGAGTGCAGTATTGGGAGCGCTCCGAAAGTTTGTGTACTGCGTTTTTTTCTTCCTTAGAGACTTGTATACACCAGACGTGTTTCGGAGTTAACACAGACTCCTTCCTCGATATTATTTTACTCAATGTTGAATATCTACAGAAGGAGGTTGCCTCGTTAAGAATAAGTCTGGAACAAACAGAAATGGAGCTTTTTGATCAAATTGTATACCAATGCCTCATGTACAGTATGCAACATAGGGGTAGGTATACCATATATTGCGCTGAGAAGTGATGTTAATTATGCTGAGAAGCAGTTATTAGATAAAAGCATAGTATTGAGGAAGTGCGATCCAGTTTCATTCTTACATTTTATAAGAAATGGATTTCAAGTTGAAGTGGACCTACATAGACTGTTTTGTTCCATCAAATTGAAAGTTTGGTTTGATAGACTACAATCTGTACCTTCATCGGTGGCTGACACTGGGCCTGAGCTCAAACTTGAGAATGTACAACTATCCACCAGGAGTGATTTCACCCCCTCTATCAGTTATGTAGCTATTAACATATTTATGAATGCAGTAAAATCTGATTTAGAAATGTTAAAGACCTCTATTGATAATAGGGAAGTACGGAAAACAAACCTCTCCTTGAATGAATCCACTGCCCTTAGGGAATTATCCAGTAACCCTCATCTGACTATTAGACCAGCAGATAAGGGTGGGGCAGTGGTCGTCAAGAACGCAAGTGATTATATCAGTGAAATAAAAAGACACTTAAAGGGGTTATCCGAGTTATTTTTTTGTTCTTTCTATGATCCTAACTAAGCAAATGTAACAGCTTTCCAATTCACTCACTTTATCTCAGGTGGCTGGTTTCTCAGATTTCACTGAGGGTCACATGACCTATGATGTCAGCTTCTCTCCCTGTTCTGATAAAGGTCATTTACAAGCCTGTAAACGAGACCCCTTCAGCTGCACAGCTCTGCAGGCAGTGAGGAGACAATTCTGGGCACATGATCTGACATACTAGAGAGAGCATTTCACAAGAAGGTAGGGGGAAGATCCTATGTGTATTAGCAGTGTCATTATACAAGTGGGACACAAGTTGCTGTTGATTCTCCCAGCACTCAGGGCAGCTCTTGTATTCACTCCCTTAGCAGTGTCATTATACAGCTGGGACTTGTAGTCCTACACATACAACATGCTGCTGAGTCTCCCAGCAGGCAGACATGTCACTCAGGGCAGCTCTTGTATCCACTCCCTTAGAAGAGCAGGGGGAGGGGCAGAGACTGTTTTTATTGCATGTAAACAAAGGGCCAGAAAAGAACCAGGGAAATGAGGAAAAATATATATATTTTTTGCATAAAACTCGGACAACCCCTTTAAGTGATATGGATGTGTATTAAAAATTGAGTGGTGACCCGAAGTTTGACATTTTGAGACGCATAAGGGGATTATTAGACACAGGTAAAGACAGAAGGATTGTAGATGAGAAATTGAATTAATTTCTCTATGTTGAACGTCCTAAGACACCTGTACTATATGTATTACGGAAAATACATACGTCTCTTATATATCTCCCCCTGGCTGCCCTATTGTTTCTGGGAAAGATTCTTTATTTTCACAGATAGCAATTTTCTAGGATAGGATTTTACGTCCTTTTGTAAATACATCTAAATCGTACATACAGGACACCACTCATTTTTTTAATGTGATTCACGACATCCATCTCCCCGAACACACGATTTTGGCATCTTTTGATGTCGTCAGTTTGTATACTTCTATCTCTCATTCCAAGGGTATTGAGGCAGTCATGGACTGCCTCCTTTAGACCACCTACAGTACAGACCAAAAGTTTGGAGACACCTTCTCATTCAAAGAGTTTTCTTTATTTTCATGACTATGAAGGCATCAAAACTATGAATTAACACATGTGGAATTATATACATAACAAACAAGTGTGAAACAACTGAAAATATGTCATATTCTAGGTTCTTCAAAGTAGCCACCTTTTGCTTGGATTACTGCTTTACACACTCTTGGCATTCTCTTGATGAGCTTCAAGAGGTAGTCCCCTGAAATGGTCTTCCAACAGTCTTGAAGGAGTTTCCAGAGATGCTTAGCACTTGTTGGCCCTTTTGCCTTCACTCTGCGATCCAGCTCACCCCAAATCATCTCGATTGGGTTCAGGTCCGGTGACTGTGGAGGCCAGGTCATCTGGCGCAGCACCCCATCACTCTCCTTCATGGTAAAATAGCCCTTACTTTCAGTTTTCCCAATTTTTCGGCTGACTGACTGACCTTAATTTCTTAAAGTAATGATGGCCACTCCTTTTTCTTTACTTAGCTGCTTTTTTCTTGCCATAATACAAATTCTAACAGTCTATTCAGTAGGACTATCAGCTGTGTATCCACCTGACTTCTCCTCAACGCAACTGATGGTCCCAACCCCATTTATAAGGCAAGAAATCCCACTTATTAAACCTGACAGGGCACACCTGTGAAGTGAAAACCATTTCAGGGGACTACCTCTTGAAGCTCATCAAGAGAATGCCAAGAGTGTGCAAAGCAGTAATCCAAGCAAAAGGTGGCTACTTTGAAGAACCTAGAATATGACATATTTTCAGTTGTTTCACCCTTGTTTGTTATGTATATAATTCCACGTGTGTTAATTCATAGTTTTGATGCTTTCAGTGTGAATCTACAATTTTCATAGTCATGAAAATTAAGGAAACTCTTTGAATGAGAAGGTGTGTCCAAACTTTTGGTCTGTACTGTATATTAGAGAATTTTTGGTTTCTTTACTTGACATTGTACTCACGAGTAGTATTGATTGCAAATATTCTAATCATGAATTTTTATTGCGAATATTTGCATGCATATTTTTCATCAATAACCTCCCTTCTTGCTTGTTGGCCAATGAGAAGGCTGCAACATCTTTGTCTGAGCTTAGCAGCATCCCTAGCAACCAATAGGAAAGTTGCCTACCCCTTTACTATATAAGAAACTCCCCAGCAGACATTTTCTGCAGTTTTTTTTTTTTTCAGTTCTGAGAGAGAGAGAGAGAGCCATGACATTGTTGTGCTCTGTGCTTTCATCTGGATCCTATTCCTTATCCAATTACTTTAGATAGTTAGCTTATATATATATATATATATATATATATATATATATTACAGATAGTTAGTGGGAGATAGTCAGTGTAGGTTAGATAGGGATATAGTGTAGCTGATAGGTTCCAGTGCAGGGTGTTAGGTACTGTGATAGGAATTACTTTTTCTCTGCTGTCCATACATATATGCTACAGACAAAGTGCTGTGATGTCACAACAATACTTCGTGCACCAATCAGTAATATCTACTCAGACCTGATAAAATATGAAGTTGCATGTATTGCGCAAAAATATGTGCATTATTAGTGCCGATTGCCGACTGCGAAGATAATGACTGGAGATCATGAATGCTAGAATTCGCAAATTTTTTGCAAATATTATGCACAAAATTTGTGAAATATCGCAAAAACAAATATTGCCTATGCTGCTCATCACTACTCACGCGCAATTATTTTTTGTTTCAAGATTGAAACGTGTCTGGTAGTTTCAGCTTAAAAGATACCGGGTTAACAATGTCAAGTATTTCATATGGTCCTATAAAGCGTGGAGCAAATTTCCTAGACACCCCGTTTATGGACAGATTTTTGGTGGATAGCCACACCTTCTCACCGACCTCAAAATTAGCTCCTTTAGTGGGTTTCCTGTTAGCTTGCTTTTTCTGAACCTCCTGGGCTTTCTCGAGGTTCGACTGAATCTGGGCTAAGACTGTGGACAGTTCTGAAGTAATCACATCTGCCTCAGGGTTAGGTGAAGCCACGGAAGAACAAGAACCAAAATGAGGATGAAACCCTAAATTGCAGTAAAACGGAGATACCCCAGTGGATGAGTTCACCTGGTTGTTAATGGCAAACTCTGACAATGGAAGGTATTTCACCCACAGACGCTGGTTATCAGAGATATAGCATGTGAGGAATATGGATTAATATTTACTGTCAGCCATGTCCTCACACCCCCATTTGCTGACAGATAGCGGAGGTAGTGAACTCCACAGGAGGGCCCTGCTTCAAAGCCCCAGGCCTGATTGTCATCTGATGCACCTCTTGGCATGTTCAGTGTACATGTAAAATTAGTTTCCACCCCCCAGCCATCTGAGTGTCAGTTGGCAAGGAAGAAATCCCCCCAGGGGGTCCAGGCTTCAAGGAGAAGGTCACACCTCATCTCCACCAGTTTGGAGCCAACTGAATCCTGCAGGAAAACCCCCAGCAGAGGGTATCCGCCCTTGCCCAGGATCAATGAGACCTCCCAAACATGTTGGCACCTACCTTTCATAAGGAATTATGAACCGCCTGGGCATCGCAGGCGCAAACCGGATACATATTTGTGTCCCGGTGGCCACGAGGTACGATCCCATGGTCTTTGTTTAATGGGACGAGGTCAGGGTAGGGAGATATCCATATCTCCCCATAGAAGCCACATAACGGTACCAGGTTTGGGCTCTACTTGTAGCCAGAACCCAGGCAGGTCCATTGGTCCCAGAACCATCTCCATATGACCCTCTGGTCTGGAGCTATGAACCCTAAAGGGTTTTGTGGGTCATTTGCTGCCAGCCCAGAAGAGGGGGAGTGGACCCCTCCCTGAGGTCGGGAGGGGCTGGCTACAGGTTAAAAGTCTCGTGCCAGCAAGTAGGCGCGTCTTTCTCTGAAGAAGGGTCACATCCTGCAAATGTGTTTAGAGGGACCCAGGAAATAGCTGAGATCACGGCCCTTCATGTGGACTCCAGCAAAGAACATCTCAAAGGAACTTTCATCTTACCCGGTAACTGACTTTTACACTGCTTAACCCTGTTGTAACCATATAACCGGTAATCTGTAACCTCAGACCACTGTATATATTGTCTGTGTATATTGTGTGAAATATAGTGTGCCCATACGGCGATTAAATCTATAATTTAATCTTGTGCTATCTTGTATCTCGATCACGAATCCCCACGTCCGTGTTTTGGCCTAGTTATAAGCTACCGCGGGTTGGTTTCTGACCCTATATAATCCCGTTAGCGGACCGGGCTTATATCAAACGAGAAATGGTGGCAGATACGGGCTAAGGAGGCGCTGTTTCCCTGCGGCAGTGGAAAGGCTCTCTCAGCTTGTTGCCTCTCTGTGCCCGCGTGGACAGGAGGTGTGTGTAAGCTATACCAACCTGACCTTACGTGCTCCACTGGAGGGCGTAACTTCACGTTTTTGGTAGACCCGTGACCATACCACGTCTCGTGAGCTCGACGTAGTTGATGTCAAGTGGGCACAAGGTGTGGTATTCGTCACATAGCACCTAAGGTATTGTTCGACAGCCTGATTCAAGTGTTCCGTCTGCCCATTAGTCTAGGGATGAAAGGCCGACGAAAAGGACAATAAAATTTCGCATCTCTGGCAAAAGGCTTTCCAGAATCTGGAAATTGTACCCCCTTGTCAGAGACAATATTCTCAGGAATTCCATGATACCGAAAAATGTGATCGATAAACAAGGAAGCCAAAGTCTTGGCACTAGGGAGTTTACTTAGAGGAACAAAATTTACCATTTTGCTGAATCTGTCTACCACTACCTAGATCACTGACTTTCCTTCGGAGGGTGGCAAATCAGTGATGAAATCCATAGAGATGTGTGACCAAGGTCTACTCGGAATAGGTAGTGGTAGCAACTCACCCGCAGGACGGGTTCTAGGAGTTTTGGACCTTGCACATATCTCGCAGGCGGACACATACAAACTGATGTCCCTAACTAATGTAGGCCACCAGAAAGTTCTAGATACCAATTCCTTAGTGGCTTCAACACCAGGATGACCACAGAGCACAGAATCATGGCACTCACCCAGAAGTCGGAGACGGAAATGGCCAGGAACAAATAATTTATCTGCGGATGTTCATGCAGAAGCGAGATGTTGTGCAGATTTAATCTCCAAAGAGAGGTCAGCAGACACCAATGCTATGATGATGTTAGCCGGTAAGATGGGTTCAGGAGGCGTGTCAGGAGGTTGGAAGACACAAAATCTTCGAGATAAGGCATCAGCCTTAACATTCTTACTTCCTGGTCTGAAAGTTATAGAGAAGTTAAACCTAGTAGAGAACAAAGCCTACCTGGCTTGTCTAGGATTGAGACGTTTAGCCGACTCAAGTAACAATAGATTTTTATGATCATTGAGAACTGTGACACACTGTTTGGCCCCCTCCAAAAAGTGTCTCCACTCCTCAAATGCCCACTTAATGGCCAGTAATTCACGATTCCCAATGTCATAATTCCTATCCGAAGAAAAAATATTACGGGGAAAAAAGCACAGGGTCTTAGATTAGTGAGCTTAGGCGATCCCTGAGAAAGAACCGCCCCCACTCCATCCTCAGAAGCATCAACTTCAACCACAAAAGGTCTCTCCTGATCCGGCTGAATCAAGATTGGGGTGTCTTGGAAGCACTTCTTAAGGGTTTCAAAGGCTTCGATGGCCTCAGTCAGCCAATTAACAAGATCTGCCCCCTTCTTGGTTAGGTCGGTTAGCGGCTTGGCAATAACAGAATTTTTTTTTGTACATTTTCTATAATAGTTAGAGAACCCCAAAAAAACGCTGTAATGCCTTTAGAGAAGATGGTCTCACCCACTCCAGGATAGTCCGCACCTTCCCCGGATCCATCTTAAATGAGTGAGGGGTAAGAACATAACCCAGATACAATATCTCTTGTACCCCAAACACACATTTTTCTAACTTGGCGGATAGCTTATTTTCTATGAGAACTTCGAGCACAAGTTTAAGATGGGGCATATGGGAATCCTAATCCGCAGAGAAAATAAGGATGTCATCAAGATAAATAATCATAAACCTGACGATAAATTCCCTGAAGATGTCATTCATAAAATTCTGAAAGACTGCTGGGGCATTACTGAGTCCGAATGGCATTACCAGGTACTCAAAATGTCCCTGCGGAGTATTGAAGGCAGTTTTCCACTAGTCTCCCTCCTTGATACAAATTAGGTTATATGCCCCTCTTAAATCAAGTTTAGAAAACCACGATGCTCCCAGAACCTGAACAAGTCAGGAATCAAAGGGAGGGAATATTGATTTTTAACCGTGATCTTGTTCAATTGTCTGTAATCAATACAGGGTCTGAGACCACCGTCCTTCTTTTTAACAAAAAAGAAACCAGCCCCCCAAGGAGAAGTAGATGGCTTGATATGCCCCTTACTTAGGCTCTCTTTTATATAATCTTTCATGGCACCATGTTCTGGCCCAGACAAGTTAAAAATACGACCCTTGGGAAACTTGGATCCCGGCACCAACTCAATAGCACAATCGTAAGACCTATGGGGTGGAAGTTCCTCGACCTTGGAGGTAGAAAAAACATTGCGGAAGTCTTCAATATATGGATGAATGGCTATAAGGCTAGAAGCAACCCGCGCTACCACTATGGATACACAAGAGGAACAGTTAGGACCCCACATTTCTAATTCCCCCATAGCCCAGTTGATGGTCGGGTTGTGAACTTGGAGCCACAGCATTCCTAAGACCACTTCAACAGGCAAATTCTCCAGTACGAATAGGGAGCATTTCTCAGTATGACACACTCCCAAGGACAAGGTTATTTCTGGGGTGCAATATCTGACCGTCGTCCCCCCGCAAAGGAGTAGAGTCATTGGCTGCAAGACTTATAGCAGTGGACAAGGTTAACACCGGTATTCCCACTTGTAGGGCGAACCCTAGATCTAGAAAGCTAGCGGCAGAACAGGAATCAATAAAAGCATTGCCTGAACTCTCATTAGGCCCAAAAACAACAGTAATGGGAACCAGCATCTTTTTTCTTACCACCACAGGAAGTACCTTGCCTTTGGATCCCTCAGGAATTAATGAGCTTTCGGAGGGAGGGATCTTAGGACATTGACGGACCCAATGATCAGTGCCACCACAGTAGAAACAGGTACCTTGTTGTCACCGTTGTTCCCTTCTGGTCATACCTAATTCCATAGGTTCTTCAGTCGGTGCTTCCACCCGTAGTCTCACTGGAACGGATTCAGGGTTAGGGACAGTCTGTGAAAGAAATAAATGTTCCCGCTGTCTTACCCTAACACGTCTGTCCAATCTAATAGCCAGGGTCATAGTGTCCTCTAAGGACAGGCATAACACACCAGCATATTCTTAAGTTTCTCAGAGAGTCCGGACCTGGACTGGCTTTTGAGCGCTGGTTCATTCCAGCCAGAAGGAACGCACCATTTATGAAACAGAGTGCAGTAATCCTCTACAGGCCGATCACCCTGGACTAGGGCCTTAAGCTGGGACTCAACTACCGATGCTCTGTCAGGTTCATCATAAAGGAGCCCCAGGGCCTGAAAAAATGCATCAACCGACTTAAGACACTGATATAGACAACAACCACACAGGTATAGACAAATCTTACATGTTGTCTATTTATATGCATTAGTCACTTTACCTTTAATCAGATGGATATATGGACACAGGCGCAGTTTAATCCAGCAAGGATTATTATATCCTGCAGTTCATTTAGTCACACACACAGTGTGTCCTTTCCATACTGATCCATGATACATGTGGTTTCATTGTATAAGTAATTGGGCGTTATAGATGTGGCATTATAACTTTGGAAACTCTTATTATATATTGTTCATGATAGTGTTTTGTACACTTTTTAAAAAAAATTGACAATAAACATATATTTTATATTCAAGGAATCGCATATATACTCTCTCGGTTGTTGTTGTATTGAATAATTGAGTATTCCGGTCACGTTAGACCATACTAACTGTAGACCTTGTTGTATAATAACTATCTATCTATCTTTTTTCTATAATTTATCTACCTATATAATTTGCAAGTAACATACTGTAGTTTGTAAGTCTGATAAAAGACACGTATTTTGATCCTATTAAGCCTATTTTCCTGCAAAGTTGATCCAGAGAAAGAAAAGAAAAAAAAAACCTTAAGAGGTAGAAGCTAAATTTTAGCATTTTAGAGGGGAAAATTCCTTCCTGACCAAGCAATCAGAATAATTACCTTGATCAACGACCCTTCTCCAGAATTCCACGACCTTGAATATATATATATATACACTCACCTAAAGAATTATTAGGCACACCATACTAATACGGTGTTGGACCGCCTTTTGCCTTCAGAACTGCCTTAATTCTACGTGGCATTGATTCAACAAGGTGCTGATAGCATTCTTTAGAAATGTTGGCCCATATTGATAGGATAGCATCTTGCAGTTGATGGAGATTTGAGGGATGCACATCCAGGGCACGAAGCTCCCGTTCCACCACATCCCAAAGATGCTCTATTGGGTTGAGATCTGGTGACTGTGAGAGCCATTTTAGTACAGTGAACTCATTGTCATGTTCAAGAAACCAATTTGAAATGATTCGAGCTTTGTGACATGGTGCATTATCCTGCTGGAAGTAGCCATCAGAGGATGGATACATGTTCTCATTCTATTTACGCCAAATATGGACTCTACCATTTGAATGTCTCAACAGAAATCGAGACTCATCAGACCAGGCAACATTTTCCCAGTCTTCAACAGTCCAATTTTGGTGAGCTCGTGCAAATTGTAGCCTCTTTTTCCTATTTGTAGTGGAGATGAGTGGTACCCGGTGGGGTCTTCTGCTGTTGTAGCCCATCCGCCTCAAGGTTGTGCGTGTTGTGGCTTCACAAATGCTTTCTTGCATACCTCGGTTGTAACGAGTGGTTATTTCAGTCAACGTTGCTCTTCTATCAGCTTGAATCAGTCGGCCCATTCTCCTTTGACCTCTAGCATCCACAAGGCATTTTTGCCCACAGGACTGCCGCATACTGGATGTTTTTCCCTTTTCACACCATTCTTTGTAAACCCTAGAAATGGTTGTGCGTGAAAATCCCAGTAACTGAGCAGATTGTGAAATACTCAGACCGGCCCGTCTGGCACCAACAACCATGCCACGCTCAAAATTGCTTAAATCACCTTTCTTTCCCATTCTGACATTCAGTTTGGAGTTCAGGAGATTGTCTTGACCAGGACCACACCCCTAAATGCATTGAAACAACTGCCATGTGATTGGTTGACTAGATAATTGCATTAATGAGAAATAGAACAGGTGTTTCTAATAATTATTTAGGTGAGTGTATATATCTATTATCTATCTATCTATCTAGAGAAAAGACAATGTTGTGGGCAGCACAGCGGTATGTAAGTAGATATGGAGTGCCAGCAGCTGAAGAGGCGATCCACCAACCAAAATGATAGCAAAAACAAACTCCACGGCACTTCCAGAAGTGCTGGAAGTGCCATGGATTTAAATAGATAGATAGATAGATCTATCTATCTATCTATCTATCTATCTATCTATCTATCTATCTACTTACCATATAATCAAAGCTAATTGTTACAACAGTGGGTGTAGAGCTACTGTACCAACCAACTGGTTCTACTGTGGACTATATCTAAATGCATTATCCTGGCAGTCCCCTGATACTCACCCTTTAACCCCTGAACGGGGATCTGGAAGTCACCTCAGGAGCCACTACCTCCTGAGATAATCCCAGTGTGGTTGTTTTTTTACCCAGAGACACTGGCGCGTGGCACAGAGGAGTCAAGCAATAAGCCTAGAATGAATATTGCAAAATAATAGCGAAGACAGGTGCACTCTGCGGTCTTACTAAACCCTCAAACTGATTTTAAAATTGAGAGATTAGCCAACATGTCCTACGGTGTAGGACATGTCTGAGCCTGAACACCGCGCCAAGGTTTCTCAAGTAGCTTGGGACCTAACACTCACCTACCTGTGCCTATGTGGGCAATACCAGGAGCTAGTGGGCAAATTACAGGAGCATGAGGCCGACTCACAAACATCTCACCAGTTTCCTCCAGCATGTAACCATGCTAGCAATGGGAGGAGGGAGGAGTCTGCGAGTCCCACTCAAGACTGGCTGATAAGGCCCAGGCCTCACAGGTGCACCTAAATGTAGCCTGTAGATGGAAAGCAGGCACATTTAAATTGGAGTTTATACACCTCCAGGTATCTCTATATATACAAACTGAAAAGAATGGCGTGGTATTAAACAAGCAAGAAGTGCTCAAACCCACATGCAGTGCATATATACACAGGGGAGCAAATCCTGCACTTGTGGACCGTTGGTAATGACGATCCCCAGCAAAAATGCATACAGTGGAGGATGACTGCAGGGAACCACAAGTACCACAATAGACATCCTACATAACATAGCAATTATGTGGATGTGATAATCAATATAACAAAATAATAGCAAATATATAGAATGTATATATATAGAATGAATATTGGGTGAAGTTAAAGCATAACCAGAAGACAGATTTGAGGTCAGGGCAGTTGGCAAAGGAGCAATATGAGAAACAGGCAAAGGTCAGGTCTAGAGTTGAGCGAACACCTGGATGTTCGGGTTCGAGAAGTTCGGCCGAACTTCCCGGAAATGTTCGGGTTCGGGATCCGAACCCGACCCGAACTTCGTCCCGAACCCGAACCCCATTGAAGTTAATGGGGACCCGAATTTTTGGGCACTAAAAAGGCTGTAAAACAGACCAGGAAAGAGCTAGAGGGCTGCAAAAGGCAGCAACATGTAGGTAAATCCCCTGCAAACAAATGTGGATAGGGAAATGAATTAAAATAAAAATAAAAAAAATAAAAATTAACCAATATCAATTGGACAGAGGTCCCATAGCAGAGAATCTGGCTTCATGTCAGCAGAGAATCAGTCTCTTCATGCCATAGCAAAGAATCTGGCTTCATGTCAGCAGAGAATCAGTCTCTTCATGCCATAGCAGAGAATCTGGCTTCATGTCAGCGAAGAATCAGTCTTCATGTCATAGCAGAGAATCAGGCTTCACGTCACCCACCACTGGAACAGGCCACTGTCACATATTTAGGCCCCGGCACCCAGACAGAGGAGAGAGGTCCCGTAACAGAGAATCTGGCCTTATGTCAGCACAGAATCTGTCTTCATGTCATAGCAGAGAATCAGGCTTCACGTCACCCACCACTGGAACAGGCCACTGTCACATATTTAGGCCCCGGCACCCAGAGAGAGGAGAGAGGTCCCGTAACAGAGAATCTGGCCTTATGTCAGCGCAGAATCAGTCTTCATGTCATAGCAGAGAATCAGGCTTCACGTCACAAACCCACTGGAACAGGCCACTGTCACATATTTAGGCCCAGGCACCCAGACAGAGGAGAGAGGTCCCGTAACAGAGAATCTGGCCTTATGTCAGCAGAGAATCAGTCTCTTCATGCCATAGCAAAGAATCTGGCTTCATGTCAGCAGAGAATCAGTCTCTTCATGCCATAGCAGAGAATCTGGCTTCATGTCAGCGAAGAATCAGTCTTCATGTCATAGCAGAGAATCAGGCTTCACGTCACCCACCACTGGAACAGGCCACTGTCACATATTTAGGCCCCGGCACCCAGACAGAGGAGAGAGGTCCCGTAACAGAGAATCTGGCCTTATGTCAGCACAGAATCTGTCTTCATGTCATAGCAGAGAATCAGGCTTCACGTCACCCACCACTGGAACAGGCCACTGTCACATATTTAGGCCCCGGCACCCAGAGAGAGGAGAGAGGTCCCGTAACAGAGAATCTGGCCTTATGTCAGCGCAGAATCAGTCTTCATGTCATAGCAGAGAATCAGGCTTCACGTCACAAACCCACTGGAACAGGCCACTGTCACATATTTAGGCCCAGGCACCCAGACAGAGGAGAGAGGTCCCGTAACAGAGAATCTGGCCTTATGTCAGCAGAGAATCAGTCTCTTCATGCCATAGCAGAGAATCTGGCTTCATGTCAGCGAAGAATCAGTCTTCATGTCATAGCAGAGAATCAGGCTTCACGTCACCCACCACTGGAACAGGCCACTGTCACATATTTAGGCCCCGGAACCCAGACAGAGGAGAGAGGTCCCGTAACAGAGAATCTGGCCTTATGTCAGCACAGAATCTGTCTTCATGTCATAGCAGAGAATCAGGCTTCACGTCACCCACCACTGGAACAGGCCACTGTCACATATTTAGGCCCCGGCACCCAGAGAGAGGAGAGAGGTCCCGTAACAGAGAATCTGGCCTTATGTCAGCGCAGAATCAGTCTTCATGTCATAGCAGAGAATCAGGCTTCACGTCACAAACCCACTGGAACAGGCCACTGTCACATATTTAGGCCCAGGCACCCAGACAGAGGAGAGAGGTCCCGTAACAGAGAATCTGGCCTTATGTCAGCACAGAATCTGTCTTCATGTCATAGCAGAGAATCAGGCTTCACGTCACCCACCATTGGAACAGGCCACCAAACATATTTAGGCCCCGGCACCCAGACAAAGGAGAGAGGTCCCGTAACAGAGAATCTGGCCTTATGTCAGCGCAGAATCAGTCTTCATGTCATAGCAGAGAATCAGGCTTCACGTCACCCACCCACTGGAACAGGCCACTGTCACATATTTAGGCCCAGGCACCCAGACAGAGGAGAGAGGTCCCGTAACAGAGAATCTGGCCTTATGTCAGCACAGAATCTGTCTTCATGTCATAGCAGAGAATCAGGCTTCACGTCACCCACCACTGGAACAGGCCACTGTCACATATTTAGGCCCCGGCACCCAGACAGAGGAGAGAGGTCCTGTAACAGAGAATCTGGCCTTATGTCAGCACAGAATCTGTCTTCATGTCATAGCAGAGAATCAGGCTTCACGTCACCCACCACTGGAACAGGCCACTGTCACATATTTAGGCCCCGGCACCCAGACAGAGGAGAGAGGTCCCGTAACAGAGAATCTGGCTTTATGTCAGCGCAGAATCAGTCTTCATGTCATAGCAGAGAATCAGGCTTCACGTCACCCACCACTGGAACAGGCCACTGTCACATATTTAGGCCCCGGCACCCAGACAGAGGAGAGAGGTCCCGTAACAGAGAATCTGGCCTTATGTCAGCACAGAATCTGTCTTCATGTCATAGCAGAGAATCAGGCTTCACGTCACCCACCACTAGAACAGGCCACTGTCACACATTTAGGCCCCGGCACCCAGGCAGAGGAGAGGTTCATTCAACTTTGGGTTGCCCCGCAATATAATGGTAAAATGAAAATAAAAATAGTATTGAATGAGGAAGTGCCCTGGAGTAGAATAATATATTGTTAAGGGGAGGTAGTTAATATCTAATCTGCACAAGGGATGGACAGGTCCTGTGAGATCCATGCCTGGTTCATTTTTATGAATGTCAGCTTGTCCACATTGGCTGTAGACAGGCAGCTGCGTTTTTCTGTAATGACGCCCCCTGCCGTGCTGAATACACGTTCAGACAAAACGCTGGCCGCCGGGCAGGCCAGCACCTCCAAGGCATAAAAGGCTATCTCTGGCCACGTGGACAATTTGGAGATCCAGAAGTTGAATGGGGCCGAACCATCAGTCAGTACGTGGAGGGGTGTGCACAGGTACTGTTCCACCATGTTAGTGAATTGTTGCCTCCTGCTAACACGTTCCGTATCAGGTGGTGGTGCAGTTAGCTGTGGCGTGGTGACAAAACTTTTCCACATCTCTGCCATGCTAACCCTGCCCTCAGAGGAGCTGGCCGTGACACAGCTGCGTTGGCGACCTCTTGCTCCTCCTCTGCCTTCGCCTTGGGCTTCCACTGGTTCCCCTGTGACATTTGGGAATGCTCTCAGTAGCGCGTCTACCAACGTGCGCTTGTAGTCGCGCATCTTCCTATCACGCTCCAGTGTAGGAAGTAAGGTGGGCATATTGTCTTTGTACCGGGGATCCAGCAGGGTGGCAACCCAGTAGTCCGCACACGTTAAAATGTGGGCAACTCTGCTGTCGTTGCGCAGGCACTGCAGCATGTAGTCGCTCATGTGTGCCAGGCTGCCCAGAGGTAAGGACAAGCTGTCCTCTGTGGGAGGCGTATCGTCATCGTCCTGTGTTTCCCCCCAGCCACGCACCAGTGATGGGCCCGAGCTGCTTTGGGTGCCACCCCGCTGTGAACATGCTTCATCCTCCTCCTCCTCCACCTCCTCCTCATCCTCGTCCTCCTCGTCCTCCAGTAGTGGGCCCTGTCTGGCCACATTTGTACCTGGCCTCTGGTGTTGCAAAAAACCTCCCTCTGAGTCACTTCGAAGAGACTGGCCTGAAAGTGCTAAAAATGACCCCTCTTCCTCCTCTTCCTCCTGGGCCATCTCCTCTTCCATTATCGCCAATATAGCAGAAACTAGTTATTTTGAGAATGGCAAATTTGGGAATAGTTTTTCAACCCAGAACAAAAAGTGTGCTTTTACGGTCACTACAAATAACTTGACCAGCTAAAACAGTACAGATTTGGTTGAATAGAAATGTGAGGCCTGTTTTTTTTTGCGCTGTGTGACAGGTATAGGTTTAATCACAGAATTAGACTTGTATCTGCACGGTAGCGTGTGTGTTAAGTTTTTCTGAATGACACTATCAGCACCTTCAATGTAAGATATCCTTTTTGGGATAGATTTCAAGTAGGCCTCATATAGCAGAAACTAGTTATTTTGAGAATGGCAAATTTGGGAATAGTTTTTTAACCCAGAACAAAAAGTGTGCTTTTACGGTCACTACAAATAACTTGACCAGCTAAAACAGTACAGATTTGGTTGAATAGAAATGTGAGGCCTGTTTCTTTTTGCGCTGTGTGACAGGTATAGGTTTAATCACAGAATTAGACTTGTATCTGCACGGTAGCGTGTGTCTTAGGTTTTTCTGAATGACACTATCAGCACCTTCAATGTAAGATATCCTTTTTGGGATAGATTTCAAGTAGGCCTCATATAGCAGAAACTAGTTATTTTGAGAATGGCAAATTTGGGAATAGTTTTTCAACCCAGAACAAAAAGTGTGCTTTTACGGTCACCACAAATAACTTGACCAGCTAAAACAGTACAAATTTGGTTGAATAGAAATGTCAGGTCTATTTTTTAGGCGCTGGGTGACAGGCTCAACTTGCCCCTGATGTAGTATATGGCCAAAAAATAACCACACTATTGATGGTTAAATGCACTTGGGTGACACAGGCTCAGCCTGCACCAGATGTAGTATATGGCCAAAAAATAACCAGACTGTTGATGGTTAAATGCACTTCGGTAACACAGGCTCAGCCTGCAGCTGATGTAGTATATGGCCAAAAAATAACCAGACTGTTGATGGTTAAATGCACTTCGGTGACACAGGCTCAGCCTGCAGCTGATGTAAGATATAGCAAAAAATAACCACACTATTGATGGTTAAATACACTTGGTGATAGCTTGTGCTGGCGCACCACAAGCCACAAAATGGCCGCCGATCACCCCAGAAAAAAGTGATCTAAAAACGCTCTGGGCAGTCTCAAAAAAGTGAGCAAGTTGATATTAGCACTTCAATGATCCACAGCTGCAGATCGATCACAGAATGAAGTCTTTTGGAGGAGTTAATATGCCTAATCTCGCCCT
This sequence comes from Bufo bufo, assembly GCF_905171765.1. Classification (NCBI taxonomy): domain Eukaryota; kingdom Metazoa; phylum Chordata; class Amphibia; order Anura; family Bufonidae; genus Bufo; species Bufo bufo. The sequence goes on from NC_053389.1 coordinate 693,915,736, forward strand.
AACGTCGCAGCAGCAACCTCTCCCTATGCTTGAATCAGCAGAGTGACGTGCAGCGCTACGTGACCCAAGCTTATATAGAGGCTGGGTCACATGCTGCACTGGCCAATCACAGCCATGCCAATAGTAGGCAAGGCTGTGATGACCTCTTGGGGCAAGTCGTATGACGCTTGTTGATTGGCTGCTTTCAAAAAGCGCCAAGAAAGCGCCGAACACCGAACCCGAACACTGACTTTTACGAAAATGTTCTGGTTCGGGTCCGTGTCACGGACACCCCAAAATTTGGTACGAAACCGAACTATACAGTTCGGGTTCGCTCATCCCTAGTCAGGTCACGTGGAGTCAGAGTCAATTGTCAGGCAGGGGTATAGTCCACGTGTAGTCAGACAACAAATAGTACCTTTGCTGGTATACTGGTCATTAGAAGCGTAAAGCTCAGGCACCACTCTGGGAAAAGAGTGTCTGAGATACCCGGGACAACCAGATATTGGCTGGGGACACATTGACTGAGAGAATAGGGCCTTCACAGAACACAAGCAGACCATAGTCTGCCGGAACAATCCATTGTTTCTGTGATCAGGGACAGTGCTAACAGAGGACCAGGACCGGAAAACAACAGAAGATGCTTACTGGTTGAGTAGTGCAGTGTTTGTGCCCACCAAGGAGAGCAAGGCAGCAGCCAGCAGGCACCTCCATCCTTTTCCCTTATACTAATGATAACAATGTTAGCTGTGATATTTTTATATTATTTGATAGTAATCCTTTGGGCTTCGTTTCAAATCATGTCAGGACCATTGCCATAATTAACAAGGTAACATACTTCTAGGATGCCCAGCAGAAGGAGCCAACCTCAAACATCAAATGAAGATAAAAGGTGTGCATACAATAGTTTAGAGTTCAGAAGAGTACAATGTATAGCACCAGAAGTGGTAGTCTGCAGTGTGGCCCTATTCCAAGTTTTGCTACAGTATAGTGTTTGCTTTTCACTAGCTTTATACTGTACAAGAAATTGTGGTTGCCAGAGTCTTGTCCTTTAATAATGTCTCTTGGGGCATACTTTAAGTACACTCTAAAAGATAAAAAGGAATATATATGTGTGGGATTCCCTTTCATTTAAATGTTTATTCCCATCTTATAATGTGATGGCATTAGTCTAAATTGTCTGATCTCTGGGATCCCCTTACAATCATGTGAATGAAGGGCCCATAGTGTCTCTATGCAGGGAAAAACCATGAAGGGTCTGCAGCACTGATTGGAGTTGAAACCCATGAATTCTCAGCATCAGTCAATTGATCATAACTGAACATAAAGTGATGGAATATCCTAATCTAAAGTACTGTATATGTCTACCTACAGTACACCTTTTGCTAACTAATTCTCTTGTTTTTTTCACATTATGTTTAATTTTACAGCATACTTTTCATAAGACTTGCTAATTTAGCAATGTGAGTTTTGATGGATGTTCAGAAGTTCATTCTATTCTTTCACTGACAATACTGTTTGTTCATCAGGAGGGCAGCCTCCTTGCACCAGCTATTGGGTGTTGGCGGCTGCTTCTGTCTGCCATCAGAAAAAGTCCATAGTGAAGTTCCAGCTCACCTGAATTTTAGTTAACCCCTTGTGCACAGAACAAACAGGGTAAGACCTTGATAATGTAGTAAAAAAAATGCAGCTCCAGCACTTCAATGTAGTTGCATTGCTTGTTTCTTTATTTCAGGCAACAAAATTAAAACTGGTAGACAAATCCTCACACTCCAACACCAGTTTACGCGTTTCAGACACTTAGTCCTTAGTCATTATGTAGTCATTATGTATTCCATTATGGCTTTCCGTTATAACATGGTTATAATGAAAAATAACGGAATCCAAAAGACAGAAGTCAAAATGGAAGCCTTTAAGAGGCATTTTGTTTTGATCTGTCATAATAGAAGTCTATAGGAATCATAACGGATCCGTCTGGTTCCCGTTATGCAAGACGTAAAACAAAGTCCTGTTGACAGGACTTTTTTGTCCGTTCTGCATAACAGGAACCAGACGGATCCGTTATGATTCCCATAGACTTCTATTATGACAGAAAGCAAAACAGAATGCCTCTTAAAGGCTTTCGTTTAGACTTCCGTCTTATGGATTTTGTTATTTTCCATTATAAACATGTTATAACGGAAAGCCATAACGGAATACATAATGCAGATGTGAACCCACCCTAAGCAAATTTTTTTTTTTTTTATATATACAGTACAGACCAAAAGTTTGGACACACCTTCTCATTCAAAGAGTTTTCTTTATTTTCATGACTATGAAGGCATCAAAACTATGAATTAACACATGTGGAATTATATACATAACAAACAAGTGTGAAACAACTGAAAATATGTCGTATTCTAGGTTCTTCAAAGTAGCCACCTTTTGCTTTGATTACTGCTTTGCACACTCTTGGCATTCTCTTGATGAGCTTCAAGAGGTAGTCCCCTGAAATGGTCTTCCAACAGTCTTGAAGAAGTTCCCAGAGATGCTTAGCACTTGTTGGCCCTTTTGCCTTCACTCTGCGGTCCAGCTCACCCCAAATCATCTCGATTGGGTTCAGGTCCGGTGACTGTGGAGGCCAGGTCATCTGGCGCAGCACCCCATCACTCTCCTTCATGGTCAAATATCCCTTACTTTCAAAGTTTTCCCAATTTTTCGGCTGACTGACTGACCTTCATTTCTTAAAGTAATGATGGCCACTCGTTTTTCTTTACTTTTACTACTTTTTTCTTGCCATAATACAAGAGCCCACTCTTGTATCCACCTGACTTCTCCTCAACGCAACTGATGGTCCCAACCCCATTTATAAGGCAAGAAATCCCACTTATTAAACCTGACAGGGCACACCTGTGAAGTGAAAACCATTTCAGGGGACTACCTCTTGAAGCTCATCAAGAGAATGCCAAAAGTGTGCAAAGCAGTAATCAAAGCAAAAGGTGGCTACTCTGAATATGACATATTTTCAGTTGTTTCACACTTGTTTGTTATGAATATAATTCCACATGTGTTAATTCATAGTTTTGATGCCTTCAGTGTGAATCTACAATTTTCATAGTAATCATAAAACTGCTTGATGTGAATGATACGCCTTTCAAAGTGTAAGCAAGCAAGCATAGAAGATCACCATTCTGGTCAGCATGCTGAGGACCCAGTCCTTTCCAGCATCGACCCCCACTGAGACGTCTGGGTATCATGGCTCGTGTCACCATCATCAACATCTTCCTGCTCCTCTATCTCCTCCTCCTCTAGTGTCAGCTCCCCTTTTTATCCTTGTCTTCCTCCATGGGAGTTTCCCCTTATGGTTCCCTAACAGCTGCAGGACAGACAGCACGATGCATGAACTGTTCTTCTGCCTTCATCCCTTGCTGCCTGAGCATGAGAGTCTAATCTAAGATGAATGTGAGGGGCATGAGATTGTTCATTCTGCATTTGTCCCTATTGACAAAATATTGCGGCCTCTTCGAGGGGCTGCAGAACCCAATGGGCATCTTGGATAAGCTAACACTGCCTGACCTTGAAGGAACAGATGTTCCCTGCTGCTGAGGTGGTCTGGTGCATGAGACAATTGTTCACATTTTTCTGTTACTCGTACATATGCTCTAGCATGTACAATGTTGAATTCTAACGAGTTGGAACATGGCAGCTTAAGTGGTGTAAAGGAATACCGTTCTGACGCTGCAAGTCCAGGAGAGTGTTCCTCGTCATGCAAGTCTTGTAAATGGGAGGATATTGCCTGTACCTTGCATAACCCAGTATAGTTTTTTTAAAAGCATTGCATGACTAGGTTGATCGCATGTGCCATGCATGGAGTTTGAGTTATTTTCACCAGGTTCAGTTATTAACTACCTTGCCCAGCTGGAGTTGGTTGGGTGACAGCCAGTATGTTTGCTGCTTGATGTACTTTAGCAACTGTTTGTCTGTGTGGCTACTCTCACCAAGGCCAATCACCGCATGGCAAGCTTGACTTGACATATGTGATAGTAAGGAGGTGGCACAGGAGCGATACTGTGCCCTACTGCTGTTGGAGATGGGAGGATTTTACTGTAGGTGGAGGAGACGTATAAGTACCCTTGAACCAGTGGGCCATGAAAGACATGTATGATCCCTGTAGGTAACAGCTGCTCCAGTTATCCACTTTGGCGTGAATCTTGCCACACAGTGAGAATTGCAGGGAGCAGCCCACATTCTCCACCAGGTGAGACTACAAGGCAGGGATGGCTTTTTGGAATAAATAAAGTTGGTTAGATATCTTCCAGTGAGGCTGAGCGCATGAGATCAGCTTCCTAAATGCAGCAGTCTCTACTAAATGGTACGGCAGTTACTGCGCCACCAGTAACTTGGCTAAGTGGGAAGTAAGCTAGGGCACCAGCAGATTGCTTGGTGTGTAAAGTTGTTTCCTGGCCACACATTCCGTCATTGATATCTCAAGATGCAGCAGAGGATGAGTCTGAGCGGGAGAGGTAGAAAATGAGGGTGATGATGTAAAAGACAACTGTCACGGAAGGTATATCAGCAGGGAAATAACCAAACACAGGGAAAACAAACAGAACAATAGACTAGGCCCAAAAGCTAGGGAGAAAGGGTCACCTTCCCTATATTCTTCCCTATACTGCTGTGCACATGTGCATATCCTTATGGTGGATATGCACATGCCCTCGTGCCTACGTCTATATACCCTGGGACAACCCTGAGCAGAAGGGAAAGGGGAAGAGGCGACCTGCTTCCTCAAGCAGGAGGAAGCAAGCGTCTCCCTAGAGGCCTAGACAAAAGACAACAAGGGAAGAAACAGAGAAGACTTATCTTGAGCTGAGCTGGAGCAGATAATCCACAACACATCCAAAGCCAACAGGAATGAACTATAACCAGCACAGGCTACTGGGAGAAGGAGGAATAAAAAGTCTCACTAACAATCAACCCAGTACACCTGACAGTGCGCAGGTGCACGCTGCCATGGCAAAGACCTAGAGGAAAAAAAGAGACAATGCAGCAGCACTCTGCAAATCAGACAAAGTACAACAATGCTTACAAAAATTATGGTGCTAATACTACGCTTATTTATAAAAGTGAGATGCTTGGACAATGCATTTTGTACAAAACCATCTAAGCCCGTCTGCCGAACGTCAAGGCGATCTCTGTTAGACGGGTCCTAACACTAAATACTACCTGTTATGCGCCATAATGACCGCCATAAAATTCAGGGAGTGTTGGACCCACATGCATGTTGGATCCACTCTGCCTTTTTCCATTTTTTGTGCCAAAATGGCCTCCATTACAAGGGATGCAGGTACCAACATGCATGCTGAGCCCACTCTATACCCTTCCTGGTGCTAGACAGCTTCCAATAAATGTAGTGAGAGCAGGCTACAGCTTTATACTGAAAGTAATTAAAATCAGCCTATGGGGCAGACAGGCTAATCAGGAGTGCACGACTCGCTGGAGTGCCATATCTCCAGCATTGTAAATCTGCAAACAAAGGGAGTTAGTCAGCACCTCCCAGTGCGCAGGTGCACGCTGCCATGGCAAAGACCTAGAGGAAAAAAAGAGACAATGCAGCAGCACTCTGCAAATCAGACAAAGTACAACAATGCTTCCAAAAATTATGGTGCTAATACTACGCTTATTTATAAAAGCGAGATGCTTGGACAATGCATTTTGTACAAAACCATCTAAGCCCGTCTGCCGAACGTCAAGGCGATCTCTGTTAGACGGGTCCTAACACTAAATACTACCTGTCATGCGCCATAATGACCGCCAAATGGAAAAAGGCAGAGTGGATACAACATGCATGTGGGTCCAACACTCCCTGAATTTTATGGCGGTCAGTATGGCGCATAACAGGTAGTATTTAGTGTTAGGACCCGTCTAACAGAGATCGCCTTGACGTTCGGCAGACGGGCTTAGATGGTTTTGTACAAAATGCATTGTCCAAGCATCTCGCTTTTATAAATAAGCGTAGTATTAGCACCATAATTTTCGTAAGCATTGTTGTACTTTGTCTGATTTGCAGAGTGCTGCTGCATTGTCTCTTTTTTCCCCCCAGTACACCTGAGGGAAGGTGGATCCAGCTCAACTCAAACCAAAACAAAGAGACAAGTCAAACATGTGCAGTCAGCCTGGCAGATCTCCGCACATTCACAGGGCAAGGCCTGACAACAACGTACTGCCCATGAATGCGGCATGGCTCTCACACAGGAGACCAGGAGAAGGAGGAAACTCTTGTTGTGGTAGCTTGCTGCCACCTCTGTTTTTTTTTCCATTGGGTGGGGTGATGCTGCTTAATGTGGTTCAATAGAGCTGTGCCTATGTTTGTGTTTGACTGCCCTCGGCTTATTTTAAGTTTGCACAAGGCAATGCTTCTCTCCTCCCCCAGCAAAAAAACTGGCAGGCAAGAAATACTCACACCACAGAGCTAGAAGTAGCCGAGCTTGGCTCTGGCACGTTTTGGGCCTAATTCACCAACAATGTCAGTGGCAGTGCTCACCCTCCCGGACAATTTTGTCAGACTGTGATATATCATGGTGGTCTCCTTGACTTCCTCCTGATTCCTTGCTCTGCATCCTCCTTTACCTCCTCCTCAAGGCAATCCAAACACTGTCTGCTCTTACACAAGTCATCAACAGGGAGACTCGCTTGATTATCTGCTGTAGGGCATGGTGAGATTTTTTGCAATTCCTTGCCAAAAGGAACCCCACTAGGAAGGGGCAGTGAAGACTGAAATTACTCCACTGAAAGTCTTCTCTGGGGCTACAAGGAGGAGCAGGATTAACGATGTGGCACAGTCTCAGACTCCAAAGTCACCTCCACGTCATCCTACTGCAACTGAGAGGAGGACAGCCATCCAATCCACAATCTCATCCCCTTTCTCCTCAAGGATAATGTTACATCTTTCTGAAGCCAGGTACAATAGTGGCCTACTACTACTAATACTTCTGGCCTAATAGCTGGTGCTGCTACTACCCACCTTCTGGCTTTGGGGTCATTCGTTGGAAACCCTTCCATAGCCCTGACATTTTTGGGCCTCACAGATAATGTTGTGCTCTACCCTGTGTATTCGTGTAGTAACCATGTGTATGGTGGTTTTGATTTAATAATTTCAACAACCCCATAAACAAAACTAAAAATTTGATTAGGACTATGTAGAGACAGAGATAAACGGAAACAGATTTAAGTCTAAATTTTTTATCACTCACAGATGATTTTGTGCACTACCCTGTGTATTTGTGTACTGATCATGTATATGCTGGTTTTATAAAATTTAACAACCAGAGCGGAACAGAGCGGAAACAGATGATTGAGGTTGACGCCTAATATCACGTTATCACTCACAGATAATTTTGTGCACTACTGTGTTTGTGTGCTGATGACAAATATACGGGTTTAATTAAATTAAACAGTTCCCAAAAAATGCAACTATGTGGAGACAGAAATAAATGGAAATGGATGATTAAGGCCTGGCGCCTAATATCTCATTATCACTGAATTGTGTGGAAAAAAAATGTGTGGAGAATTAAATTAATAGTTTGGACTAGTATTTCAGGTGTTTTAACTCAGATTTAAAATGTTAGATCAATGGTAGAACACGTGTTGTACAGTTTTGCACTTATTACACCCCCAACCACTTAGAAAAAAAAAGGATTTCTGTTAAAATGTGAAAAAAAATATAAGTAATATCCTTGCAGATAGCTTCTTTTGTGGTTTGTAACAGCTGCAGTTCTGTTCCTCACTCCATGGCTGACAGCTTTCCCTGCCTGTCCCTATTTGACACGCACAATTATTATTCTTTCTAATTGTAGGCTTTCCTCTCACTGTCCCTGGCAGTAGAATACATGCTTGATTGATTTCTGACTGTCACTGACTCCCTAAGATAATTTTTATGGCAGACACTGTAAGAGCAATCCACCCTCATTTACAGCCCAGCACAGAATGATGTTCACCTAGGGCACCTCCCTGCCTGCTGTAGCTCTGATTGGCTCATCTAGGCTGTGTTTCGACCTGGAGCCAATCAGGGAAAGAAATCCGCCACTTCCTCTCAGGGTAATGTGAGCACCCTTCTTCTTCCTCCCTAGTGCATTTTGCTCACCAACGTGCAGTAAATTAGTACTGTTTACTGGATTTGTCCGAAATTAACCTGACAAGGTTTGTGTTTGTCTGTCATCCTAAAAAGTGCAAAGTTTTTAAACTTGTTTTCTCATCTTTAATATATTTACATATAGAGTTTGCTTAACTGACTTTTTGTTCCTCTATGATTGACTTATGGTTGACAAGTTATAGAGTTATTTCTCAGAAACCTTATAGGGTTACCTGACATTCAGGCCTTAATTTTCCCCTAAAATAGACCCTGTTCTGCTATCCTACTAGAACCATGTTTCCTAATAACACAACTGAACAGATGTTGAAAAATGTACAATTTAGACACAGTAGGCTCATTACTTTGTATGTTAATTAAGACAGAACAGGCGGGTGAGGTATCACTACTCTCATTTAAATTTGCTCTTCTTAAACAATTAGTAGAACCTTCTTAACTCTAGGATTATCTTTTAACTACGTTAAAAATATAAGACAAGCCCATTGGCTCACATCAGCAGGAATGGCAGACTTCGCCCCAAAATCTTACAATTACTCTAACCTGGAAAACAGTAATCTGTTTGGTCCAGAATTTATTCAGTAAGTCAAAATGACAAAGGTTCAGTATGTCAAAGATTACCTTTTTACACAAATCAGTCTCTTGTATTAAGAGACTGCCTTACTCAAGGGAAAATATCCAGAACAAAAATGACAGAAAAACATTGGATAAGTCACATTTTCCTGGATTAAAAATCAAACCAGTCAATCAGATCATGAATAAATGTAAAGGCTTTAAACAAGTGCTAAAGCCAGAGATTCTATATGGAGAGCATGATGGATTTACGTTACCTCCTTCACAAAGACATGTATCTAATCAAGACAGATATAAAATACTACAGTACAGTCGTGGCCAAAAGTTTTGAGAATGACATAAATATTGGAAATTGGAAAAGTTGCTGCTTAAGTTTTTATAATAGCAATTTGCATATACTCCAGAATGTTATGAAGAGTGATCAGATGAATTGCATAGTCCTTCTTTGCCATGAAAATTAACTTAATCCCCAAAAAACCTTTCCACTGCATTTCATTGCTGTCATTAAAGGACCTGCTGAGATCATTTCAGTAATCGTCTTGTTAACTCAGGTGAGAATGTTGACGAGCACAAGGCTGGAGATCATTATGTCAGGCTGATTGGGTTAAAATGGCAGACTTGACATGTTAAAAGGAGGGTGATGCTTGAAATCATTGTTCTTCCATTGTTAACCATGGTGACCTGCAAAGAAACGCGTGCAGCCATCATTGCGTTGCATAAAAATGGCTTCACAGGCAAGGATATTGTGGCTACTAAGATTGCACCTCAATCAACAATTTATAGGATCATCAAGAACTTCAAGGAAAGATGTTCAATTCTTGTTAAGAAGGCTTCAGGGCGTCCAAGAAAGTCCAGCAAGCACCAGGATCGTCTCCTAAAGAGGATTCAGCTGCGGGATCGGAGTGCCACCAGTGCAGAGCTTGCTCAGGAATGGCAGCAGGCAGGTGTGAGCGCATCTGCACGCACAGTGAGGCAAAGACTTTTGGAAGATGGCCTGGTGTCAAGAAGGGCAGCAAAGAAGCCACTTCTCTCCAAAAAAAAAACATCAGGGACAGATTGATCTTCTGCAGAAAGTATGGTGAATGGACTGCTGAGGACTGGGGCAAAGTCATATTCTCCGATGAAGCCTCTTTCCGATTGTTTGGGGCATCTGGAAAAAGGCTTGTCCGGAGAAGAAAAGGTGAGCGCTACCATCAGTCCTGTGTCATGCCAACAGTAAAGCATCCTGAGACCATTCATGTGTGGGGTTGCTTCTCATCCAAGGGAGTGGGCTCACTCACAATTTTGTCCAAAAACAGCCATGAATAAAGAATGGTACCAAAACACCCTCCAACAGCAACTTCTTCCAACAATCCAACAACAGTTTGGTGAAGAACAATGCATTTTCCAGCACGATGGAGCACCGTGCCATAAGGCAAAAGTGATAACTAAGTGGCTCGGGGACCAAAACGTTGACATTTTGAGTCCATGGCCTGGAAACTCCCCAGATCTTAATCCCATTGAGAACTTGTGGTCAATCCTCAAGAGGCGGGTGGACAAACAAAAACCCACTAATTCTGACAAACTCCAAGAAGTGATTATGAAAGAATGGGTTGCTATCAGTCAGGAATTGGCCCAGAAGTTGATTGAGAGCATGCCCAGTCGAATTGCAGAGGTCCTGAAAAAGAAGGGCCAACACTGCAAATACTGACTCTTTGCATAAATGTCATGTAATTGTCGATAAAAGCCTTTGAAACGTATGAAGTGCGTGTAATTATATTTCACTACATCACAGAAACAACTGAAACAAATATCTAAAAGCAGTTTAGCAGCAAACTTTGTGAAAACTAATATTTGTGTAATTCTCAAAACTTTTGGCCACGACTGTATAGCTCTAACTTAAAAACACAGATTCAAATTGAAGGGAGAGCATGATGGATTTATATTACCTTCTTCAGAAAGACATGTATCTAATCAAGATAGATATAAAATACTATTGGAGGAAAGATACATCATTGGAATATCATGGTGTTTGGACTCTCCAATGCCTCTTACACCCTCTTGTGCATAATGAAGGTTCTTATCTCCCATTTTAGAACATCAGGACTAACATATCTGGTTTATCGAGACAATCTATTCGTTTTCAATATGGATCTGTCCAAAAAGACTAAATTTATGATTCTGCATAAACATGGAAAAGTTGATACAGTCCCTACAAAGTGCTTGATAGAGTTGAGCGGACACCTGGATGTTCGGATTCGCCGGGTTCGACCGATCTTTGCAAAAAATAAAACAAAGAGAAAGTGCGCTGGAGTACAACAATGGCTGGGTGAGGCTGGTATATAGAGATGGCCTTGCGGTTCGCCCGGCGGTCGTTTCGTGGCGAACTTTGCGTGTTCGCGATTCGCTGAACATTCAAACATATGGAGAAATTTGCGCCTGCCATATTCTTTTACATTGTGAAGAATTTTGACCCATGACACATCCATCAGGTGGTACAGGACAGCCAATTGAGACGTTTCAGCACATGGACTTACCCCCTACCTTATAAATAAACCTGATCTGGCCACCATTTTACATTCAGTGTTTTGCCAGTGTAGGGAGAGGTTGCTGTGTGGAGCAGGGACAGGCTGTTAGGGCCACAAAAGTCATTTTAAGCACTAGTATAGGTATGCTATCGATATGTGTGATACACAGAGGGGTGCGATATACTTATAATATACTTTTATAATGAGTCAAAAACACATAGATCTATATAGTGGTCACCTGGAAGTCAGGGGCCTAGGGGCTAGGGGCTTACTAGGGCCATTTTTATATAGGGTAAGGTTCCGGATGGGGTCACTGTTATCAGGGAGGGTGGTCTGTGGTTAGGCTATCAGCGCCAGAATATCACCCCCCTGTAGGGCAATATCAGGGACAGTTCTTTGCCCACCCTGTCAATACCACATCATCATCTAGCCCAGGGATGGATGTTTTTTTTCCTTCCCTCCTGGATTTATCGATGTGCACTGGAACCCCCGGATTGTGGTATGACATATGGTTTTTGATTTGGTGCCGCCGAGCACTTGTTATTGCCTACCACATCTATGTTTTTTGCTTAACTTTAATAATTAAATTTATTTTCATTTTGAGGGATATCTTTTCCATTCACACGTCCGCAAAATGGGTCCGCATCTGTTCCGCAATTTTGCGGAACGGGTGAAGACCCATTCATTTTCAATGGGGCCGGAATGTGCTGTCCACATCCACATTTGCGGATCCACATCCGCATTTGCAGATTCGCACTTCCGCATCTGTCCTTCCGTTTCCGCAAAAAAATAGAACATGTCCTATTCTTGTCCGCAATTGCAGACAAGATTAGGCATTTTCTATTATAGTGCTGGCGATGTGCGGCCCACAAATTGCGGAATGCACATTGCCAGTGTCCGTGTTTTGCGGATCCGCAAAACACTTACGGACGTGTGAATAGACCCTCATAGTAACATTATTAAAGGTTGCGTTTTATCTTTATGTATATTCTAATGGATTGCCTTCCTTGTACAATGTTATAATATACTTTCTATGTTAGAAAGTATATTATAGTGCATTTGTATTGTGCGGCAGTTGTGTGCGGTTCTGCTGCGATACTGCAGGTATATAGAGGGACAAGCGTTATTGGAACAAATAATTTCTACTGGTGTGATATACCAGTCGTCCCCCAAAAAAACTGATTGAAGTGGGGTGTTATATACCAATATACTTTCTTTATAGTGCATTTGGGTACTGTATAGTGCATTTGCGCATGCGCGTACGCAAAAATTATATTGCCGATATTTCACATTGAAATTTTTTTTTTATGGAGATCGCAAATTCGAATAATACATCTGGTATGTCACTGTCCAAGTTGTGGGACTATTTGTGCACTTCTAGTACTCATTTCTTGGCTGCAAATATAAGCTGAAGGTTTTTCAGGTTTGATGCCATTAAAATGAATGGGACCCGCCGCAAACTTGCGGTTCGCGAACATTTGATCGTGTTCGTGAACCGTCCCGGCAGATGTTCGTCCATCACTACCGGTATACATGTCTATTCTGCACAAGGTACAGACAAGTCCTGTGGGATCCCTGCCTGGTTCATTTTAATGAACGTGAGCTTGTCCATATTGGCTGTGGACAGGCGGCTGCGCTTGTCTGTGATAATCCCCTCCTGCCATGCTAAACAAACGTTCAGACAATACACGGGCTGCAAGGCAAGCCAGCACCTCCAAGGCGTAAAGGGCAAGCTCAGGCCATGTGCCCAATTTGGAGACCCAGAAGTTTAAGGGGGCAGACCCATCAGTCAGTACGTGTAGGCGTGTGCACACATACTGCTCCACCATGTCACATGTCCCCGTGATGTCCACGATCCAATTAGATAAATTCCCTATCAACTTTCGCTGTTCTTTTATGCGCCTACTGTGGTAAACACGGGTAATAGGGAATCAGGGTTCCATGCTAGAGAGGGAGCGTGATAAAGGGATACCACATACAAGGGAGGTCAATGGCTGAAATGTGATCGAGCGGAAATGTGGGACAAGTTATTGAAGTACTGTAGAAGCATCCAAGTAAAGGAGGAGCGCGCGGCAATTACCCACTCCCGACTCGGGGAGCTAGTGACGACAAATAACAATACAGGAATCTTAAGATGCCCTGTTATTGGAATGATTAATAAAAAATTACAGGGAATGTCACAGCGGTATTTTGGATTAGGAGAGGCCCTGCTGCCACTTTGTTGACTCTCGATAACTTCTGCCTGATCGCACGTCCCCGTGATGGCCTTGATCCAATTGGATATCTTCCCTATCAACTTTCAATGTTCTTTTATGTGCCCACCATGGTGATCACAGGTAACGGGGAATCAGGGTTCCATGCAGGAGAGGGAGCGTGAGAAAGGGATACCACATCCAAGGGAGATCAATGGATGAAATGTAATCGGGCGGAAATATGGGACAAGTTTTTAAATTAAATTCAGCACATGTACCAGGTAAGGGATGTGCGTCAAACCGGCTAGGCCCAGAGCTGCTACAAGATTTCGCCCATTATCGCACACTACCAGGCCGGGCTTGAGGCTCACTGGCACCAACCACTCATTGGTCTGTTGTTCCATGCTCGTTAACAGCTCATGCGCGGTGTGGGGTTTGTCCCCCAAACAGATAAGTTTCAAAACTGCCTGCTGTCGTTTACCCCTGACTGTGCTGAAGTTGGTGGTGAAGGTGTTACGCTGACTGGATGAGGAGGCGGAGTAGGAAGCAACAGGAGGCAAATAGAAACGCCCTGCAATCCTCGGTGGTGGAAGGACATGAGTCTAACTGCTATCCGCATCAGGCCCAGCCGCCACTGCATTTACCCAGTGTGCTGTTAGGGAGATATAACGTCCCTGACCGTGCTTACTGGTCCACATATCTGTAGTTAGGTGGACCTTGCCACAGATGGCGTTGCACAGTGCACACCTGATTTTGTCCCCCACTTGGTTGTGCAGGGAAGGGATGGCTTGCCTGGAAAAGTAGTGGCGGCTGGGCACTGCGAACTGTGGGACAGCCACCGCCATAAGGCTTTTAAAGCTCTCCATCTCCACCAGATGGAATGACAGCATTTCAAAGGCCAGGAATTTTGAAATGCTGGCATTAAGGGCCAGGGATTGCGGATGGGCAGTGGGGTACTTCCTTTTCTGCTCCAGTGTTTGGGAGATGGAGAGCTGAACGCTTTTGTGGGACATTGTGGAGATGCTTGGTGACCGAGGTGGTGGCGTTGCTGCCACATCCTCTGTTTGTGGGTTGGCAGATGCCACTTGTACTGCAGAGGGGGATGAAGAGACAGAGACTGCAGCAGAAGAGGAAGCAGGAGGAGCCAGAGACCTTTCTTGGTTTTTGAGGTGTCTACTCTGTGACGAAGGTACCCCAAGTAGAGTCCCCTTTTTAAATACACACACACTCACAGGCCTAGAGGCCCCCTTTATTCTGCTTTAAGAGAGAAATATTCTCTTGCGTGTACAGTAGCTGTGTCCTAGTAATTGAAAATGACACTTCCCTGTCATAAAGATAAGAATGGGAGCTTCAAAAGCAGCGCTGCCGAGGCTCATCGTAAAATACAGGGATAATATTAGCCAGACATTCTGACTACAGTCCCAGCAGGGGACCAGAGAGAGATGGGAAAGCGACCTATTGAACCTTTGAGGGACTCAAACATAGTCATTTTTCATATATCTGGTCGTAGGCATATTCTGCGCCGGATTCAACCTCCGTGGACGAGTGCGATCACGGAGATATCAAACAGTATGTTCTTGTGCCCTTGGAAGGGTTAAGCCATCCTGGAGAACCACAAGCCAGCAGCAGAGTCAAGTTTGGTCTTGTTAGACTCGTAAAATCATAAGGGCCATTAATACATGAATGTCATAGCTGTATTTAGTGGTTCCACAGAACTGTTGGCTCAGCCAGAATAAGGACATTCTGGGCTGACCTTAGCTGGATCAACCCTGCCCACACATTCGTACCATTGGTGGGCAGAACTGCTGGCACCTCCTGTTTTAGAACTGTTATAAGATGCTGTCAGGGCATTGTATGGCAACCCTGCCTTGCCTTAACACCTGGATTTGTATCTCATTCTGAATGTCAGTGCTCAGCGTCCACTGATATTATACCAATCGGATTGCACAACGGCTTCAAGGAATGAAACAGAGGAACTTAAGTATACTTTTCATCCATTATCCCTTTTATTTTAACTGTCATGAATTACTATTACCTTGAATTATTATTATCTAGCATAGTCATTTTTCTGTAAATGTACATATGCACTGTTTTTCCTTTCACCTTTTATTAAAAGATTGAAAAATATTATTTGCTAAGTCTTTCGTGTTCTAAGCAAAGGAATTAAAGAATCCTATCTCTGAAGCGAGAAACGTTACCATTTTGCTTGGCTGAACGATTGCGATGGGTCAAGAAGCGGTAGCTGGTTCATTCCCTGCTCTGCGTGAGGGTGAGTGACCGGTAGTCGGTTCGTGTGCCGTTAAAACACGTGGTGGCAGTATACCGAATTGTATCTATAAAGGGTTAACCGGAAGTTAACCACCCCTTGTCACATGCGTAGGGTTGAGCGAACCCGAACTGTAAAGTTCAGGCTCGTACCGAACTTTAGGTCTTTTTGGACCCCGAACCCGAAACCAAACTTTTCAGTAAAAGTTTTGGTTCGGTTTTGGTGTTCGGCGAGTTAAAGGCAGCCAATAAACAAGCGTTTAACTCTGTGCCCTTAGAAGCCATCACAGCAATGCCTACTAATGGCATGACTGTGATTGGCCAGTGCAGCATGTGACCCAGCCTCTATATAAGCTGGAGTCACGTAGCGCTGCACGTCACTCTGCTGTTACTAGTGTAGGGAGAGGATGCTGCTGCTGTGAGGGAGAGAATAGGAAAGAATCTTTAATCAGAAGTGCTTGTTAACTCAGCGATCTACATAGATTTAGTTTTGTGGGTGCAGCGCACAATCTTTTTACTTTGCGCTGAGCCCAGTGACAGAGAAAAATAACTTTTATCCGTCTGTTAGTTAGGTGGGCGGCGGTGGACATTTTATGCAAGCTCAGTGCACCAGCACAGCATATGTGCATTTGTGACGTTCAAATCCAAGCTTGAAATAATGCAATAATAATCTGGGTTTAAAAAACACACACATTTTTGGCAATATCCTACATCTGGTGCCTTTGCAGCATTTGTCAGTGTGTAAGACAAGCTTGAAATACTTCAATAATTTTCTGGGTTTAAAAAAACACCCATTTTGGGCAAAAACTAAATTTGCAGCCTTTGCTGCATCTGTCGCTGTGAGATACACGCGTTAGATACTAGTGTTCTATTCTGTTATTAAAAAAACAAAAATTTTGGGCAAAAAACTAATTTTGCAGCCATTGCTGCATATGTCAGTGTGAGCTATACACATTAGATACTGGTGTTCTACACGCACAAGTGAAACACCTTCCTCAGATGTGAGTAGGCGACAGAACCTTCAGCGTTATTTGGTTGGGCCTAATGCGGCTCTACGAATGGTGAGGCCAGAACAAGTACAAGCGATAGTAGATTGGGTTGCTGACAGTGCCTCCAGTTCCTTTACATTGTCTCCCACCCAGTCTCCTGCTGAAAGATCAGAGTTGGCACCTTTCAAATCAGCCAAGCAGTCTGAGCCCTAAGTCATGCAGCAGTGTGCAGACCGACAAGGAGGGCAGGGGTGAAGACTGGGTGGAAGATGATGTGGAGGACAATGAGTTCCTCAAACCCCACATGACATCAAGGTCATACGAGTGACCTATGTAGTTCGGAGGAAGAGGAGGTGGTCACACAGAGCCACCAGCACAGCAGAAGAGGGAGCAGTGTGCAAAAGAGGAGCTGCCGTCCCCTAGACAGTACGCCTGCTACTGCCCACCGCAGCAAGGGACCGAGCACACCAAAGCCAGCTCCAAGGAGTTCCCTGGCACAGCAGAGTCTGAAGTGAGGCATAAACATTCTAAACCTGAGCACAACCTGCATGACCAGGCAAGTAAGTGCAAAGCACGAGCTGCAGTGGAGTAGACACCTCAAAAACCAAGAAAGGTATCTGGCCCCTCCTGCTTCCCCGTCTGCTGCAGTCTTGGCATCTTCATCTACATCTGGAGGGAAAGTGCCACCTGCCAACCCGCAAACAGAGGATCTGAAAGCAACACCACCACCTGGGTCACCAAACATCTCCGCAATGTCCCATGGAAGCGTTCAGCTCTCCATCTCCCAAACACTTGAGCGGAAGAAGAAGTACCTCCCTATGCACCCGTGATCCCTGGCCCTGAATGCCAGCATTTCAAAATTACTGGCCTTTGAAATGCTGTCATTCCGTCTGGTGGAGACGGAGAGTTTTAAAAGCCTTATGGCAGAGGCTGTCCCACAGTATGTCATGCCAAACCACCACTACTTTTCAAGGTGTGCCATCCCTTCCATGCACAACCAAGTGGGGGGAAAAAATAGGTGTGCACTGCACAACGCCATCTGTGGCAAGGTCCACCTAACTACGGATACGTGGACCAGTAAGCACGGGCAGGGACATTATATCTCCCTAACAGCACACTGGGTAAATGCAGTGGCGGCTGGGCCTGAGGCGGATAGCAGTTTGGCGCATGTCCTTCCACCACCGAGGATTGCAGGGCGCTTCAGTTTGCCTCCTGTTGCTTCCTACTCCTACTCCGCTTCCTCATCCTCTACCGCCTCCTCATCCGTTCAGCCTAACACCTTCACCACCAACTTCAACAAAGCCAGGGGTAAACGACAGCAGGCAGTTTTAAAACGTATCTGTTTGGGGGACAAATCCCACACCGCGCAGGAGCTGTGGACGGGCATGGAACAACAGACCGATGAGTTGTTGGTGCCAGTGAGCCTCAAACCTGGCCTGGTGGTGTGCGATAATGGGCAAAATCTCATAGCAGCTCTGGGACTAGCTGGTTTGAAGCACATCCCTTGCCTGGTGCATGTGCTGAATTTGGTGGTTCCTTAAAAATTGCCCCGATATGTCAGAGCTGCTGCATATAGTGCGGGCCATCTCTGCGCGCTTTCGGCGTTCTCACCCTGCTGCTGCTCGCCTGTCAGCACTGCAGTGTAACTTCGGCCTTCCAGCTCACAGCCTCATATGCTATATGCCCACAAGGTGGAACTGCACCTTGCACATGCTGGCCAGACTGTGCGAGCAGCAGCAGGCGATAGTGGAGTTTCAGCTGCAGCACGCATGGGTGAGTCGCTCTGCGGAACAGCACCACTTCACAACAAATGACTGGGGCTCCATGCGAGACCTGTGTTCCTTATAGTGCGGTTTCGAGTACTCCACCAACATGGCCAGTGCCGATAACGCCATTCTCAGCGTTACTATCTCACATCTATGCCTCCTTAAAAAAACGTTTCTGGTGATGATGGAAGAGGAGGGGGAAGAGGAAACATTTTCAAGGGTTTCTGGCCAGTCATTCCCAAGTGGCTCCGAGGGTCGGTTCCTGCACCAACAAACGCCAGGTACACAATTGTCCAGCCAGGGCACAGTTCTGAAGGATGACAAGGTGGAGGATGAAGAGGAGGAGATGGAGGAGGAGGATCCATGTACACAGCAGGATGGCACCCAAACCAGCTCACGGCCATCACTGGTGCATGGCTGGGGGGATACAGAGGACACAGACGATACACCTCCCACAGAGGACAGCTTTTTGTTGCCTCTGGGCAGTCTGGCACACATGAGCGATTACATGCTGCAATGTCACCGCAACGACCGCCGAGTTTCCCACATTCTAACTTGTGCTTTGTGCTGATTACTGTGTGGCCACGCTGCTGGATCCCCGTTACAAGGACAACGTACCGTCCTTAATTCCGTCACTGGAGCGTGATCGTAAGATGCGCGAGTACAAGCACATGCTGGTAGACGCGCTGCTGGTGGCATTCCCACCTGACAGCGGGGGCACAGTGGAAGCACAAGGCGAAGGCAGAGGAGGAGAAAGAGGTCGCCAAACACAGCTGGGGCACTGCCAGCACCTCAGAAGGCAGGGTTAGCATGGCCAAAAAGTGGAAAAGCTTTGTCAGCACGCCACAACAACCAGCACCACCAGCTGATATGGAATGTCTTAGTAGGAGGTAGCATTTCAGCAACAAGGTGGAGCAGTATGTATTCACACGCCTACAAGTACTGAATGATGGGTCTGCCCCCTTAAACCTCTGGGTCTCCAAATTGGGCACATGGACTGAGCTAGCCCTTTATCCCTTGGAGGTGCTGGCCTGTCCTGCAGCCAGTGTATTGTCTGAACGTGTGTTTAGCATGGCGGGGGGCATTATCACTGACAAGCGCAGCCGCCTGTACACAGCCAATGTGGACAACCTCACGTTCAGTAAAATGAACCAGGCATGGATCTCTCAGGACTTGTCCGTACCTTGTGCAGAATAGACATGTATACCGGCCTTACCCAGCCATTGTTATACTACAGTGCAATTGCTTATTGTTCTATTTTGGATATTTCCCACTCTTTTGGAGTGTAACCTAACAAATAAGATTTATTTAAAAATGAAAACCAAAAACCAGTGTTGACTACCTCGTCCTCCTCCACCGCTGCTTCCACCTACACCGCCTCCTCAAACTCCTACTCCATATGGACCTCCACCTCATAAATTAAGATCTTTTATTTTTATTTCTACGTATTTTATTTTATGTAATTTCACAAATTTGTCTGTTACATTTTCAGGTGAAATTCACCAATTTTTAGGTGTGATATACCACTGCTATACCTTGTAGACAGGTAAAAAAATTTCACTAATTTGTCTGTTACATATTCGGGTGAAATTCACAAATTTTTGGGTGTGATATACCCCTGCTGTACTAGTAGACAGGTAAAAACATTTCACTAATTTATCTGTTACATTTTTGGGTAAAATTCACAAATTTTTGGTGTGATATACCCCTGCTATACCTAGTAGACAGGTAAACAAATTTCACTAATTTGTCTGTTACATTCTCGGGTGAAATTCACCAATTTCTGGCTGTGATATACCCCTGCTATACCTAGTAGACAGATAAAAACATTAAGTTCTTGGGTGATATTTGACCATTTTTGCCGTGATTAAACCCTTGCTCTGCATAGGTGACAGGGACCTAAATTTCAAAAAATCATCTGTTACATTGTCAGGTGACATTTTACCAATTTTGCCATATACAAACCGCTGCTCTGCATTCTTCTTTAATTGACGTGCGCCCCCTCCTTTCATTCAATGCTTAAACTTTAACAACTTGTCCCACATTTGTACTTCAATAATTTGTCCCACTTTTCCGCTCAATCACATTTAATTTCAAACAATTAACCTCCCTTGGATGTGGTATCCCTTTCTCACGCTCCCTCTCCGGCGTGGAAACCTGATTCGCCGCTAACCGTGATCAACATGGTAGTCGCAGAAATGAACATCGAGAGTTGATAGAGAAGATATCCAATTGGATCGTGAACATCACGGGGACGTGCAACAGGGTCGGCCCCTGCAACTTCTGGGTCTCCAAATAGGGCACATGGCCCTTTATGCCTTAGAGGTGCTGGCTTGCCCTGCAGCCAGTATATGGTCTGAATGTTTGTTTAGCATGGCTGGAGGGGGTTATCACAGGTTATATTTCCCAATGTTTTGGGGTGTACCCTAAATTAAAAAATAAATAAATTTAAACCTAAAACCAGTGTAGGCTACCTCCTCCTTCTCCACCGCCACTTCCACCTACACCACCACATCCACTGCCTCCTCAAACTCCTACTCCATATGGACCTCGTCCTCCTAGATCAAGATTTTTGTTATTTAATGTATTTTATGTTATTTAAAGTCATTTCCCTAGCCACATTTGTTTTCAGAGCATTTGCCATGCTCTTAACCACATTTTGCTGGCATTTGCAGCCCTCTAGCCCTTTCCATGACATTTTTACAGCCATTTTACTGCTCAAAAGTTCGGGTCCCCATTGATTTCATCTGGGTTCGGGGTCAAGTACGGGTCCTGAACTCAAACTTTTTTGTGAAGTTTGGCTGAACCCGTCGGACCCGAACATTCAGGTGTCCACTCAACTCTACATGTGCGGTATACGTCTGCGTACAGATACGTTCGTGCAGGGCTTTTTTTCTCAGAGAAAAGGTGGTGGAACTCACCCCCCCTCCCCTGGCCACGCCCCTACCCAACCCTAGGACCACCCCCCCCTACCCGCCCCTAAGACCGCCCCCTACCCACCCCTAGGACCGCCCCCTCTACCCAACCCTAGGACCGCAAGTAAAATTTAGGGGGGGGGGGCTATAAAAGTCCAGCCCAGCAAAGAAACCCCCCAGATGGGGATGGCATGGGGATGGCACTGGATCTGGGGATGGCACTGTTAATGGGGGGATCTGAGGATGGCACTGTTATGGGGTGGAGGATCTGGGGATGGCATCCACAGATCCCCCATCCTATAACAGTGCCATCCACAGACCCCCCCCCCCATCCTATAACAGTGCCATCCACAGACCCCCCACCCCATAACAGTGCCATCCACAGACCCCCCACCCCATAACAGTGCCATCCACAGACCCCCCCACCCCATAACAGTGCCATCCACACACACCCCCACACCCCATAACAGTGCCATCCACACACCCCCCCACCCCATAACAGTGCCATCCAGAGACCCCCCCACCCCATAACAGTGCCATCCACAAACCCCCCCACCCCATAACAGTGCCATCCACAGACACCCCCACCCCATAACAGTGCCATCCAGAGACCCCCCCACCCCATAACAGTGCCATCCACAGACCCCCCCACCCCATAACAGTGCCATCCACAGACACCCCCACCCCATAACAGTGCCATCCACAGACCCCCCCACCCCATAACAGTGCCATCCATATACCCCCCCCCACCCCATAACAGTGTCATCCACAGACCCCCCATTGCCGCTCCAGTACAGTTATACAATGTGTAATGAAATGAATAATGATTCCTGCTGCCCCTCAGTAGTATAACATTCAATGTATTTGTACTCACAGCCGGCTACTGACATCGTAATCCAGGCCGGCCGGGCAGACGAGCGGCAGCGTCACTGACTGACGTCACGTGAGTGCGCCGCCTACTTTATGAATGAAGCAGGCGGCCCAGGCAGGTGACGTCAGTCAGTGACGCTGCCGCTCGTCTACCCGGCCGGCCTGGATTACGATGTCAGTAGCCGGCTGTGAGTACAAATACATTGAATGTTATACTACTGAGGGGCAGCAGGAATCATTATTCATTTAATTAAACATTTTATAAGTCTCTACTGGAGCTGCGGGGCCGGAGCACAGTGAACGCACCGGCCCCCAGCTCCTCCTCCCAGTCCCTCCCCGCTGATACATCGCAGCTTGCGATGTCAAAAGGTGGCGGAACGCCGTTCCGGTGCGTTCCGCCAGAAAAAAAGCCCTGCGTTCGTGACATACTCCACTGCAGCTCATGCTTTGCACTTAGATGCCTGGTCATGCAGGTTGTGCTCAGGTTTAGAACGTTTATGCCTCACTTTAGGCTCTGATTGCACAGCGTGCAAACCACTCGCGTCTTGTCGTCAGCACATTGTCTGAAGAACTGCCACGCCAGGGAACTCCTTGGAGCTGGATTTGGTGTGCTCGGTCCCTTGGTGCTGTGGGTAGTAGCAGGCGTACTGTCTAGGGGACGGCCACTCTGCTTTTGCACCCTGCTCCCTCTTCTGCTGTGCTGGTGGCTCTGTGCGACCACCGTCTCTTCCTCCGAACTACACAGGTCACTCGCATGACCTTGATGCCATGTGGAGTCGAGGACCTCATCGTCCTCCACATCATCTTCCACCCAGTCTTCACCCCTACCCTCCTTGGCACACTGCAGAAAGCCACAGCAGTTGGCACCTGTGTTTCCTGAAACATAAATGGTTGGGCATCGGTGCTATGTGATTGGCCCTGGGAAACCCTGCTAGCAGAGTCGCCAAAAATCAGAAGAGACTGCTGCATGACTTGGGGCTCAGACTGCTTGGCTGATTTGAAAGTGGGTGAGGTGAAAGACTGATGGCCATGGGCTGCAGGTGCCAACTTTGCACTGTAGCGGCTGTACTTGTTCTGGCCTCACCATTCATAGAGCGGCATTCGGGCCTCCTAAATAATGCTGAAGGCTCTGTCGCCTACGCTCACCTGAGGAAAGTGTTTCATTTGGGCATGTAGCTGGCGCAGATCGACCACGTCCTTTCCCTGCAACAGGAGCTCCACCAACACCAGCAGCACCACGACCAGGGCAACGTCCCTTATTTGAAGCTCTCCTCATTTTTTGCGGTCACCCACCGAAGTAACAGATGTTTTTACTAAATTTAGTTCCCTGTCAGCAATGAAAACAGGGGATTTTTAATGGCAAAAATGGGTTGATGTCCCCCACCAATGGAACAGACGATCTTTAGAAATTTAAATCCCTGTCACCTATGCAGAGCAGCTGTATTTAAACGGCAAACATGGGTTAATGTCACCCACCAATGGAACAGACGAATTTTAGAAATTTATATCCCTGTCACATATGCAGAGCAGGGGTTTTTAAACGACAAAAATGGGTTAATGTCACCCACCAATGGAATAGACGAATTTTAGAAATTTCGGTCCCTGTCACCTATACAGAGCAGTGGTTTTTCAAGGGCAAAAATTGGTTAATGTCACCCACCACTGGAACAGACAAATTTTAGAAATTTAAGTCCCTGTCACCTATGCAGAGCAGGGGTTTTTAAACGGCAAAAATGGGTTAATGTCACCAACCAATGTAACAGACAATTTTTTTTATTATTATTTCCCTGTCTGCTATGTAGAGCAGGGGTATAAAACAGCCAAAAAAGGGTTAAATTGTAGAATATACTGTTAGGGTGGCTCACCCCCAATGACTCTGGATAGGTGCTAAAACCTTGGAATTGAATCACCCTATTCAATAGATGCAAATAATTACAATAAAACTGGATGGGCAAGCACTCAAAACATCATGGGACAGGCTAAATATTTAATACTACATCAATAAAATAGGCAGCATAAAATGAAATAAAATAACATAACCCAATAATGATAAAATATCACTCTGGAAGATGGTGCAAGGAAAAGTTCCTGCCAGAATAAAAATGTATATCAAATTGTGTCCTTGTTAGCGCATCTGATATTACCGCTGAATTTGTAGCAGCTTAT
Source organism: Bufo bufo (assembly GCF_905171765.1). NCBI lineage: Eukaryota > Metazoa > Chordata > Amphibia > Anura > Bufonidae > Bufo > Bufo bufo. The sequence goes on from NC_053389.1 coordinate 693,940,083, forward strand.
ATGTAGCAGCTCGTGCACGCTCTGGTCTAGCGTTGTAGCTTGCCTGCGGGTTGTGTCGGAACCGCAAGTTGGGAAAGTTTGTAACAGCAGTAAGGTGTCAACGTGCGGATAGAAAAATATTGCTCACTGAGCACTCACCCCACCTAATGGCATAGGATCTTCACACTGGCTGGTGTGCGCTCATGTGTGCGCACTTGGGGCAGATCAATAACCTGTGGTGGGGTCCGACTTTTATGCAGTTGTTCGGACTGCTCTGTGTATGGCTCCGTGTGTGGTTCTCGCGGGAACTTGAGTGTGAAGTCACGGGCCAGATTTCTTCTCGCGTTATATTCTAGTGTGGCTGAAAAATCGTCTCACTGATAGCAAGATTCGTTCGCAAAGTTGTTAAATCACACGGCCATACTTAAACTGGTTATGGAATCTTTCAAAGCATCAGAATACAGCAACAGACGCGTTTCGAGGTCTTGCTGACCTCTTCCTCAGTGGTTATACTCCATATGCTTAGACTCCATTATTTATACTCTACTCAGTGATAGGCAAATCCTGGAAAAATGAATCTTAAAGCGGACAGAATGGTAATAAGTCCCGGAGAAGGGTTTCAAAAAGACAAATTCGATCTAATGCGATTTTGATGCATTTTTTTTATGTGATTTTTTCAGCAGATGCGTTTTTGTGACCAAAACTGCTGAATCGGAATTACTATTTGTTTCAATGTTTCAAAAAAGAAAAAAAATTATTCTTATTCCTTAAAAATTTCCAAAATAAATAGACAATGCAATTTACATATATTAAAATGCTTAAAATGGTTAAAATGATAAAAAAAATTGCACATACACAGATGTGGGTTTAAGGAATCTATATTGGGTGACTTAACAGACAATTAATTTGTAAAATATCTTGCAGGTGTATTGTGAGGGGATCCCATCTCCAAAGGGACATCGCAGTGCCTAAAAATACCAACTCTGCGATCTCCCGTCAGGGCAGGCGCCCACCCCCACTCACAAGAAGCCGAAGATCTCTAATTCGGCATTGAGACCTGCTGGAAGTAAACTCCCGAATTCATAGATTCGTCTAGACTCAGTCCTAGACATTCGGTGAATGTGATCAGCACCCCTCCAGTGTCGATCCACCTTCTCCAGTGCCGCAAATGTCAGTTTAGTGGGGTCTTTATTGTGGACTTCCCTGAAATGTCTCGACAAAGAATGTTTGTCGAACCCATTTTTAATCTTAGTCATATGTTCAGATATTCTTGTTTTTAATGGTCGTTTAGTGCGTCCAATATATTGTTTCTAACAAGGTCACTGGATGATGTAGATGACACTGGAGGAGTTACAGGATAGACTGTCCCTAATCTTCCAGGAGAACGAATTCTGTGTAGATGGCACTTCTAATGTTCTTTTATGGAATGTTGTGTTTTTGCAGGCAGTGCACCTCCCACACCTAAAGAAACCATTCATATTTGTCCAGTTTTGGAACATAGAAATTTTCTTCCTCTTTTGTTGTTTAATAGAGGGCGCTATTTTGAGGCCTAAATTTGGCACTTTCGTGAAAGATATCAAAGGTAACTTTGGTAATAGATGTCCTATTGTTTTATCATCCAATATATAGCCAATGTTGTTTCAGAATATATTGGACTTTCTTATAATGTGCATTAAATGGTAGGATAACTCTCAATTCTGTTTCTTTTTGTATTATATTTTTATTTTCATTTTTATTTTTATTTTTATCCGAACCATCAGAGAAGAAAGTCTTTCTAATCTCTTGACTCGTTCCAATGCATTATTAACAATTTCCTCAGGATATTCCTAATTGATAAGATGATCTTTCATTCTTATGGCCTCTTCTTCAAATTTACTGTTTTCCGTACAATTACTTTTGATCCGGCGGAATTGTCGAACCGGAATATTAATTAGCCAGCTCGGCAGGTGGCAACTAGAAAAAAGTATGAAAATGTTTTTGGACATTGGTTTCTGGAAGGTGCTACAGATATATTTTCTATCCTGTCTGGAAATTAGTAAATCCAAAAATTCTGTGTGCATCTTTTTAACATTCGATGTGAAAGTCAGATTCCATGTATTGTTAATAATTTCTTTCAAAAACTCCCACAGTCTGTCTTCAGTACCTCTCCAGATAAATATTATATCATCCATATAGCGCCGCCATAGGGCCATATCAGCCCCCAGTCTAGGCCCAATGGTGGCTTGCTCCCAATCGGCCAGGAACAAGTTAGCATAGCTGGGGCAAACTTGGTCCCCATGGCGGTGCCCCGTTTCTGGAGGAAATATTCCCCCTCAAAGAAAAAAATTGTTGTGATTTAAAATATACCCTATACCTTCCACTAAAAAATCAATTTGGGATAAATCCAATGAACCGTCTAATATCAATTGGGATTTAATCGCCTCCATCCCTTGTTGATGATCTATGACTGTATATAGAGACTGGATATCCAGTGTCCCCATAATCCAGTCTGTTTGGATTTAAAATTTTTCCAGGGTCTGTATTTTATGCGTTGTATCTTTAATATAGGAACTCATCTTTTAACTACAGGTTGTAAAAGAGTGTCAATATATTTTGAAAGATTAGACGTTAACGATCCTATCCCCAATATTATAGGATGGCCAGGGGGTTCCTTCAAGTTTTTGTGGATCTTGGGCAGGCAGTAGAAGACAGAGAGTCTTCGCTGCATGCCCAAGATAAAATCATGTTCTTGTTTTGATAATATATTTGCATCCAAACCTCTCCGACAGTATTTCTTCAAAGTCCCATGGAAAACTCCAAAGGGTCCTTCTTGAGTTTCAAATATGTATTACTGTCGGACAGTTGGCTGTAACATTCCTTATTGTAGTAAGGCTACTTTCACACCTGCGTTCGGTGCGGATTCGTCTTGTATCTGCACAGACGGATCCGCACCGATAATGCAAACGCTTGTATCCGTTCAGAACGGACCCGTTTGCATTATTCTTTTAAAAAAAAAGTCTAAGTCAAAACTGATCCGTCTTGACTTACATTGAAAGTCAATGGGGGACGGATCCGTTTTCAATTGCACCATATTGTGTCAGTGAAAACGGATCCGTCCCCATTGACTTACATTGTAAGTCAGGACGGATCCGCTGCGAGCAGGGTTTTGGTGTACGCCTCAAAAGCGTAACGGAGACCAAACGCAGCCAAACTGATGCATTCTGAATGGATCCTTATTTATTCAGAATGCATTGGGGCTGAACTGATCTGTTTTGGGCCGCTTGGGAGAGCCCTGAAACGGATCTCACAAGCGGACCCAGAAACACCAGTGTGAAAGTAGCCTAAGCTGTGTCAAGGATCACCACTGCCCCTCCTTTATCTGCCGGATGTATCGTAATGTGTGCTTGCTTCTGAAGCTGTTTGATGGCCTGTATTTCTCTATTATTTAAATTCTTCTTCTTAGTGTATCCTTCTTTTATTTTTTTGTAAATCACTTTTGACACTCTTTTGAAATATGGCTTTTTTGTAGCTAAATTTCATTTCTTGGGAATTTCATAGTTGTATTCTGTAAGTTTGTATGTTTTATAGGATCCTGTCTGGTGTTGTCTGTTTGATCAGATTTTTTAGACGGTACTTTTTAAAACATAGTTTACGAATGAATTTCTGGATACCAACATATGTATCAAACTTATTTATTTTCTCAGTAGGGGCAAACTTTAGACCTTTATCAAGGAGTCTTATCTGTGCATTTGTGAGTGAAATAGAACTGAGGTTTACTATTGAATCGTGATCTTTTTCTAATAACGTCGTCTGTGTTGTGTTTTTCTTCCTTTTTCCTCTTCTCGTCTTTTTGGTTCTGGGTTGTGATAATTGTGTGTTTCTGTGAAGAAGTGATTGGGAGTGAATTTTTGATGTTGATTCTATTCTTGTGTTGTCCTGTAATGTATTTTTTCTGGAGTGAGTTGGTGATAAGTGTTTTTCTGTCTTAGGTTGTATGTGTGTGCTGGGGCTCTCTGCTTGTGATAATTTGTTTCTGGTGTTCTGTGTCTTGGACGTGACCTGTGGTGTGGCGGAGTTCGGTCTAAAAAATGATGTTCTGAGAGTGACTCATATCTGTATGTTATTATTCGGTACTCATTTCTCTGTGTGTATAGATTTATTTATTTTTTTTTATCAATAATATCCGATTCGATCTTATCTAAGCTTTTGCAAAGTTTTTCCTGCCATGATTCAAATTCACTATTTTTAGGTAGTTTATCAACTATGTCGTTTATTTTATCTATTCTATTTGTTAAACCCACTAGAATTTGAGATCTTCTTTTAATCACTAGTTGGATAAGTGCTATGGATTGGGTAAATAATACGTCATTCCATTCTTTATCAAACTCCTCTGAATATAAATCTTGTGCAGGAGTCTTATTAATCAGAAGACCCTTTGGTATTTTCCCCAATTCAATGCACTGTGTTAGTGAACGAATTTCCCAATGTTGCCTTAATTGTTTATGTAGGAGACCCTCTAATTCCCTGAAAATTTCTGTCATAGATTTTTGTCCTTCAGTGGGAGCATAATTAAGTTTTTTGAAAATATAGTTTTCAGCCTTTTGTTTTTTACTTTCACCATGACTCCAGATGTCCATAGTCATGAAGGGGGAGCTCACTCACCAAAAGGGTGAAAAATGTGAAAAAATTGTAGATTAAACTGTTAGGGTGGCTCACCCCCAATGACTCTGGATAGGTGCTAAAACCCTGGAATTGAATTACCCTATTCAATAGATGCAAATACATACAATAAAACTGGATGGACAAGCACTCAAAACATCATGGGACAGGCGAAATATTTATTTTTTGGAACATTGAAATGAATTGTAATTCTGATTCAGCAGTTTTGGTCACAAAAAAATGCATCAAAATCGCATTAGATCGAATTAGTATTTTTTAAATCTGCTGCTCCGGGACTTACTTATTACCATTCTGTCCGCTTTGAGATTCGTTTTTACAGGATTTGCCTATTACTGAGTAGAGTATAAATAATGGAGTCTAAGCATATGGAGTATAACCACTGTGGAAAAGGTCAGCAAGACCTCGAAACGCGTTTGGTGCCGTATACCAATGCTTTGAAAGATTCCATAACCAGTTTAAGCATGGCCATGCGATTTAACATCTTGCGATCAGTGAGACGATTTTTCAGCCACACTAGAATATAACGAGAGAAAAAATCTGGCCGTGACTTCACACTCAAGTTCCCACGAGAACCACACACGGAGCCATACACAGAGCAGTCCGAACAACTGCATGAAAGTCGGACCCCACCACAGGTTATTGATCCGCTCCAAGTGCGCACACATGAGCGCACACCAGCCAGTGTGAAGATCCTATGCCATTAGGTGGGGTGAGTGCTCAGTGAGCAATATTTTACTATCCGCACGTTGACACCTTACTGCGTTTACAAACTTTCCCAACTCACGGTTCCGACACAACCCGCAGGCAATCTACAACGCTAAGCCAGAGCGTTTGGAATACATTTTTATTCCAGCAGGAACTTTTCCTTGCACCATCTTCCAGAGTGATATTTTATCATTATTGTGTTATGTTATTTTATTTAATTTTATGCTGCCTAGTTTATTGATGTAGTATTAAATATTTTGCCTGTCCCATGATGTTTTGAGTGCTTGCCCATCCAGTTTTATTGTAAAAAAGGGTTAATGTCACCCACCAATGTAACAGACAATTTTTTTAAAATTATTTCCCTGTCTGCTATGTAAAGCAGGGGTATAAAACAGCCAAAAAAGGGTTAATGTCACCCGACAATGTAACAGATGATATTTCTTTTATTATTTCCATGTCTTCTATGTAGAGCAGCGGTATAAAACAGCCAACAATACAAATATGTCAACCCCTGAACTCACAGACGGATTAACTATATTATTGTCCCTGGCACATATGCAGGTGCAGGTGTACTTCACACAAAAATTGGTTTGTCACCCACCTAACTAACAGACGGATTAAGTATTAAATTATTAATATTTATTTTAGATGTTGCATTGCGCCCAACAAAAAATTGCTGTAGGAAGGTGAATGACTGGCCTGTTAACCATGGAAATATCACCCCACAATCCTACAGATGGATTAACTGTATTTATTTGCCTGTCTGTCAGATATGCAGTGCGGGCTGCAAAGGTACTTTATGGCCCCGAAAAATAAGATTTTTTTCACCCACAGTGACACAGATGGATTTACTGATTTTTTTCACTATCAGATTTGCAGTGCAGGCCGCAAAGGTACTATATGGCCAAAAAGTGAGTTTTTTTCAAACGACAATGTAACAGCAGTATTTAATGGTTTTATTGGACTGTCAGAAATGCAACGCAGGCCGCAAATGTACAATCTAGCCCAAAAGTGAGATTTTTTCAAACGACAATATAACAGCAGTATTTAACGGTTATATTTGACTGTCAGAAATGCAGCGCAGGCCGCAAATGTACAATCTAGCACAAAAAGGGTGTTGTTTTCAAATGACAATGTAACAGTAGTATATAACTGTTTTATTGGACTGTCAGAAATGCAGCGCAGTCCGCAAATGTACTATCTAGCACAAATGTGAGTTTTTTTCAAACGACAATGTAACAGCAGTATTTACCGGTTGTATTGGACTGTCAAAATGCAACGCGGGCCACAAATGTACAATCTAGCCCAAAAGTGAGTTTTTTTCAAACGACAATGTAACAGCAGTATTTAACAGTTTTATTGGACTGTCAGAAATGCAACGCAGGCCGCAAATGTACAATCTAACCCAAAAGTGAGTTTTTTTCAAACGACAATATAACAGCAGTATTTAACGGTTATATTTGACCGTCAGAAATGCAGCGCAGGCCGCAAATGTACAATCTAGCACAAATAGGGTGTTGTTTTCAAATGACAATGTAACAGTAGTATATAACTGTTTTATTGGACTGTCAGAAATGCAGCACAGGCCGCAAATGTACTATCTAGCACAAAATGTTTTTTTTTTCAAATAAAAATATAACAGCAGTATTTACCGGTTGTATTGGACTGTCGGAAATGCAACGCAGGCCGCAAATGTACAATCTAGCCCAAAAGTGAGTTTTTTTCAAACGACAATGTAACAGCAGTATTTAACAGTTATATTACCGTCAGAATTGCAGCGCAGGCCGCAAGTGTACAATCTAGCACAAAAAGGGTGTTTTTTTCTAAGAAAAATAGAACAGCAGTATTTAACAATTCTATTTGACTGTCAGAAATGCACAAAAAGGGTGTTGTTTTCAAATGACAATGTAACAGCAGTATTTAACGGTTGTATTGGACAGTCAGAAATGCAGCGCAGGCCGCAAAGGTACTTTCTGGAAAAAAATATATATATATTATTTTTTTTTACCCACAGTGAAACAGATGGATTTACTGATTATATTTCACTATCAGATTTGCAGTGTAGGCCGCAAAGGTACTTTCTGGAAAAAAAAGATATATATTTTTTTTTTACCCACAGTGAAACAGATGGATTTACTGATTATATTTCACTATCAGATTTGCAGTGCAGGCCGCAAAGGTACTTTAGGGAAAAAAAAAGATATGATTTTTTTTCACCCACAAATGAAAGAGATGGATTTACCTTATTTTCTTTCACAATCACAAATGCAGTGCAGGGCTCAAATGTACTTTTTAGCAAAAAAAAATTAATTTGTCCCCCAAGAATCTTACAGATGGATTTACTGAATTGATTACACTCACATATGCAGCACAGGGGTACTTTACAGAAAAACATGTGAATATGTCACCCCCTGGGTCCCTAAACTCACAGACGGATTACCTATATTATTTTCCCTTCCCCTGGCACATATGCAGTGCAGATGCACTTAAAAAATGGGTATATGTTGCCCACTGAACTAAAAGAACAGGATTTATTTATTGTCCCTGGCACATATGCAGTGCTGGTGCACTGAACTTGCACAAAATGGCCGCCGATGCCCACCTAACTAACAGACGGATAAAACTTATTTTTCTGTGTCACTGGGCTCAGGGCAGGGTGGCTGTGATGGCTTCTAAGGGCACACAAGTTAAACGCTTGTTGATTGGCTGCCCTGCAGCCTTTCAAAAAGCACCATTAAATCGCCGAACATCGAACTCGAACCCGAACTTTTACTGAAATGTTCGGGTCCGGGGTCAAAAAATCCTAAAGTTCGGTACAAACCCGAACTTTGCAGTTCGGGTTCGCTCAACCCTAGTGCTTAACCTTTCTAGATTTTCAATAGATACCAACGCTTTCACCATAGACAATCTTACAAAAAATTGTGGAAAGTAATAATATTTGTGGAACACACACTAGCACAATTCATTGCCCAATAAGACAATAGTGTTGAGGGAGAATATTCAAAAAGCTAATTTTTATCTTGAATATCGAAACTTCGAGAATTCGGTTGTGAACAACAACCTGTTGTTCCAAGTCTGGAAAAAAATGACGAATATTTGAAAAAAAAAATGAATATATAGCACTATATTCTATATAGTGCTATATATTTGTATTTTAGATAATGTCATTTTTTTCAATCTGAAGGGAACAGTTCTCAGTGTTCACTTCAGATGGAAAAAAATGACGAATATTCTAAGAAACTAATATATAGCACTATATTCAATGTAGTGCTATATATTCATATTTTAGAATATTCGTCATTTTTTTCCAGACTTAGTTGTCCACAACCGATGGAGGTTATCATTTAACTTTGAAAGGCAAAACTAAAACCACTCATATAGATCAACATCCAATCAAAATATACTTAGCAAGATATTCAAATGAACCTTTTCTATGCCTAGTAACTGCACTAGAAAAATACTTGGACACATCCAATATATAGAGAGAAGAAATCTCTTATTTATTCATAACATCAAGGCCTCCCTCATAAAGTCTTAAAAAATATCATGAAAAATGCAGGAATAAACACTACTATGTTTAAAGCCCACTGCATAGGAGCAGCTGCATTATTTCACAAGCTGCTGTAAAAGGAGTTCCTTTAGAAACAACAGTGAAGGCAGCTAGATGGTGTTCAGAACAAACCTTCATAAAATTTTATTAGTGTCCAAAAGAAATGTAGCGTTTAAAATTCATGAGGGCTAGCATCAGTTGAGTGCTACTCTACTAATAACAGGTGCTACTACTTGGCTGCCCTCCATTGAACAAAGCACAATTTGCAGGGATCTATGATCTGCAAATGTGTTTTATTGAAGGGAAAGGGACTCCCACCTAGAAACAGCAGCCCTTCCAATACCCTACTCAAATTGTCTTTGGTATTCATTTTTCTAGGCCAAAAAAAGACTCCAAGAATAAGAGGATAACAATATACAAGAAACAAAAGGCTATTCAGCTTATGTCATTTCAATTTGAGCCATCAACTTCATGAAGCTACCTTCTTTAGATTATTCATAAAACTACATGTCTTTAGAAGTAAAAAAAAAAAAAAAACTATTATACAGTTGCTCTGAACTAAAGAGCAGGGTTGAGCGAACCCGAACTTCCACAGGGTAGGGTATTGGAAGGGCTGCTGTCCAGGTTCGGCCGAACTTCAGGTCAAAGTTTGGGTTCGAGACCCGAACTTCACCCTGAATTCGGACCCTATTTAAGTAAATGGGGACCCAAACCTCACTTTATTATTTTCCGTCTATTAAGGGGTTAAAAATAAAAACTAACTCACCTCATCTACGTGGTGAGCACGGTGACGTCACCGTAGTTTTTTTTACAGGTCCTGAAGAAAAGAAGATACCGGCAGCGCGATCAAGTATATATTCTATACTAAAAGTAAAATATGATACTTATTTGAACATATACCACTGAGGAAGAAGCAAGATTCGTTCGAAACACCACTGGTGAATGGTGAATGCTGACAGAAAGACAGTGTGGACGGAGACCTATTTTTTCAATCAATTGGAACATTATTAAGCTGACACACGGTGCTTTGGGAAGATTTGGAGGAGTGCGCTCGTGTCCTGAGATGGCGGGAAGTGGAGCCGTAAAGCTGATCACAAGCTGACTGGGAACCACGCAGACCCGACTGAAAGAGATACAGAGGGGAAAGTCACGAAAACAACATGGTCCTGAGTAATCAAACAAACCCACCCGGCTTAATGTGAATATGTTCTAAACAATGCAGAGACACAGCGGACGTATACTACTAACCCTACCACTCATATCCAAATTAACGCCGCAGGAATGTCAGCCAGTGCAGCGATTTAAACCCATATGTTCGGATATATGTAACATAAAATAAAAATAATATACATTGAACAATAATAGTAATAATAGAGAATTTCAACTAATTGCGGAATATATGTTTTGGGAAAAGTATGGTATTATTTATGTATCACAGTTATTTGCGAATGGTGAAATAAGAGCACTAAAAGAGTTATGTCCCGGAATAGATTTGGACTCATTGAGTCGGTTTCGGTATCACCAATTAAAACACGCATTTAAAGCTACACAAAATAAGGAATATTTTATTACAGCAAAATATGAGTTTATAGATTTTTGTTATCAATATACGACAACTAGGGTGACTATTTCTCAAGTGTACAGAATAATAAGGAAGGGGTTGGGAAAAATAGTAAAGTTTAAAAGTGAGGAAAAATGGGCGAAGGATACAGGATCAAACACATTAGAATGAGGGAATATATATAAAAATATAAATAGTGCAACGAATTCTAGTAAGTTTAGGATTATTTATTTTAATATTATTCATAGAATAAATATGATCCCATTATTGTTAAGTAAGATTTATAAAGAACGAAAATCAAACTGTTGGAAATGTAAAGAAGAGGCTGCCGACTATATACATATAAAAAGGAGTTGCTCAAACGTGCAATATTATTGGAGGTTTCTCGTGCTTTAAGTGTAGAGTCCTTGGTATCCCTTCCACTTGAACTGGAGGTGGCTGTGTTGGGCTGTATTCCACCATCAAATAGGGAAAAAAGAAAAAAAAGGGTCTGGACAAGAGGCCTTATGGTGGCGAGAGTTATTATCGCAAGAGAGTAGGGTTCTGATAGATAGAGATGTCGCAAACATAAAATTTTTCGTTCGCGAACAGCGAACGCGAATTTCCGCAAGTGTTCGCGAATGGGCGAACCGGGCGAACTGCCATAGACTTCAATAGGCAGGCGAATTTTAAAACCCACAGAGACTCTTTCTGGCCACAATAGTGATGGAAAAGTTGTTTCAAGGGGACTAACACCTGGACTGTGGCATGCCGGAGGGGGATCCATGGCAAAACTCCCATGGAAAATTACGTAGTTGACGCAGAGTCGGGTATCAATCCATAAAGGGCATAAATCACCTAACATTCCTAAATTGTTGGGAATAACGTGCTTTAAAACATCAGGTATGATGTTTTTATCGATCAGGTAGTGTAAGGGTTACGCCCGCTTCACAGTGACAGACCAAACTCTGACAGACCAAACTCCACATTTAACGCACCGTAAACAACCACAAAAAAGTCCATTTGCACAACCGCAAACTCCCCATTTGCACAAGGTTGGATACCAAGCTAGCCATGTCCCGTTCCTTGTCCTCACTGACGTCATTGAAGGTCTCTTCCTCCACCCAGCTACGTACAACACCAAGGGTCCCCGAAAGGTGACAAAAAGCCCCCTGGGACGCCTGCTGTGGTTGGTCTTCCACCTCCTCAAAGCCACCTTCCTCCTCTGACTCCTCTTCTTCAGACTCCTCTCTCTGCGTTGCCGCAGGTCCAGCAATCGACGACGACAAGGCTGCTTCTGGTGGTGATGGTGACCACAACTCTTCCTCTTCATGCTCATCTACGGTCTGATCCAGCACTCTTCGCAGGGCACGCTCCAGAAAAAATGCATATGGGATGAGGTCGATGATGTTGCCTTGGGTTTGACTGACCAAGTTTGTCACCTCCGCAAAAGGACGCATGAGCCTACAGCCATTGTGCATGAGCGTTCAGTAACGCGGCCAAAAAAATACCCAGCTCCGCAGAGGCTGTCCTCTTTTTTTTAAATAAAAAAAATCAGTTTTTACCAGTTTAATCTCTGTTTTGTCCCCTATCAGGGGCCGGTGTATGGAATAGATTTTAGGAACCGGATGATGGAAAAAGATGCTTGGTCGGTCCTCTTACTTCCAATTTGGGGCACTGCACGTGCGCCGTGCAATGTACTGTGCTACCCTATATGAGTGCTATGCGTGCGCCGTGCAATGTACTGTGCCACCCTATATAAGTTGTGTGTTAAGTAGTACTATTCCTATCAGTTTAATCCCTGTTACGTCCCCTATCAGGGGCCGGTGTATGGAATAGATTTTAGGAACCGGGAGATTTAAAAAGATGCTTGGTCGGTCCTCTTACTTCCAATTTGGGGCACTGCACGTGCGCCGTGCAATGTACTGTGCTACCCTATATGAGTGCTATGTTAAGTAGTACTATTCCTATCAGTTTAATCCCTGTTACGTCCCCTATCAGGGGCCGGTGTATGGAATAGATTTTAGGAACCGGGAGATGGAAAAAGATGCTTGGTCAGTCCTCTTACTTCCAATTTGGGGCACTGCGCGTGCGCCGTGCAATGTACTGTGCTACCCTATATGAGTGGTGTGTTAAGTAAGTAGTACTATTCTTATCAGTTTAATCCTTGTTACGTCCCCTATCAGGGGACGTGTATCAAATAGATTTTAGACAACCGCAAAGAGTTGTCAATAGTTGACACACTCATGACATGAATTTTATTCCTCTATGCATCAATCTTGGTGTAGTGATGACTGTGCTTGTGCGCATGTTTGGGAGATTGCAGGCGATGGCGGTTTTTCAAAGCCTATGGTCGTGCTGAGGTAGTTCAGTGACAGTTAGGCTGGTTTCACACGGGCGTTGCGGATTGGGGCCGGATGCGTTCAGAGTGCGTTCAGTGAAACTCGCACTATTTTGCAAGCAAGTTCAGTCAGTTTTATCTGCGGTTGCATTTAGTTTTTCAGTTTTCTCCGCAGGGGTGCAATGCGTTTTGATGCGTTTTTCACGCGCGTGATAAAAACTGAATGTTTACAAACAACATCTCTTAGCAACCATCAGTGAAAAACGCATCGCACCCGCACTTGCTTGCGGATGCAATGCTTTTTTTACGCAGCCCCATTCACTTCTATGGGGCCAGGGCTGCGTGAAAAACGCAGAATATAGAACATGCTGCGATTTTCACGCAACGCAGAACTGATGCGTGAAAAACAACGCTCATGTACAAAGCACCATAGAATTAAATTGGTCCGGATTCAGTGCGGGTGCTATGCGTTCACGTCACGCATTAAACCCGCGCGGAAAACTTGCGGGACCTTAATTGACCCAGAAAGGGACCTTAAGTGACCCAGAAAACAATGATTCTGCAGTGTGGGCCCATTGTTGGCCTAGTAGGCTTTAATGATCACATTAGATGATCACAAAGAAAATTAATGTTTTTTCTATGCAAAATTATCCAGCCAATCGCTTTTGGTCTGTTCACAATGAAGCAACGACCTTATCATCTGGGGTGTGCCAACATTGCCATTGCCAACACACTCATAGAGGTGATCGCTTCATTGTGATACGCAAGCCCCTTCACCACAACAAGGTAACGATCACGAAGGGGAATTGACACATGTATGTGCCTTTTTTTTTGTTTTGTTTTTGCAGCCACAGTGCAGCACCAGAGGCCAGAAAAATTGATGTTTTCCGGGCAGAAAGTGCACTAAAACATTGCGGCATAAACCATAGTTGGTGGCGGAGAAGTCACGCAAGTCATCCGGCATGTAGAGATTAAATACAGCAGCGTGTGGACCATTTTTAGCCCAACGCATCTCATCAGGCCTTTTTTAGTCAAATGCATCCCCCACTGTCAGTCCCTTCGGGATCCATGCCTCATTCATCTTAATAAAGGTGAGGTAATCTAGAGTTTTTTGACCTAGGCAACTTCTCTTCTCAGTGACAATACCTCCTGCTGCGCTGAAGGTCCTTTTTGACAGGACACTTGAAGCGGGGCAGGCCAGAAGTTCTATCGCAAATTGGGATAGCTCAGGCCACAGGTCAAGCCTGCACACCCAGTAGTCAATGGGTTCATCGCTCCTCAGAGTGTCGATATCTGCAGTTAAGGCGAGGTAGTCTGCTACCTGTCGGTCGAGTCGTTCTTTGAGGGTGGACCCCGAAGGGCTGTGGCGATGCGTAGGACTTAAAAAGCTCTGCATGTCCTCCATCAACAACACTTCTGTAAAGCGTCCTGTCCTTGCCGGCGTGGTCGTGGTAGGAGGAGGATTACTTTCACCTCTTCCGCTGTTAGGTTCCCGTTGTGCTGTGACATCACCCTTATACACTGTGTAAAGCATACTTTTTAATTTGTTTTGGAACTGCTGCATCCTTTCCGACTTGCGGTAATTCGGTAACATTTCAGGCACTTTCTGCTTATACCGGGGGTCTAGTAGCGTGGCCACCCAGTACAAATCATTCTCCTTCAGCCTTTTTATACGAGGGTCCCTCAACAGGCATGACAGCATGAAAGACCCCATTTGCACAAGGTTGGATGCCGAGCTACTCATGTCCCGTTCCTCGTCCTCACTGATCTCATTGAAGGTCTGTTCTTCCCCCCAGACACGTACAACACCACGGGTACCAGATAGGTGACAACGAGCACCCTGGGATGCCTGCTGTGGTTGGTCTTCCTCCTTCTCAAAGCCACATTCCTCCTCTGACTCCTCTTCCTCAGACTCCTCTTCCATCATTGCCGCAGGTCCAGCAAGCGATGCTGATAAGGCTGTTTCTGGTGGTGATGGTGACCACAACTCTTCCTCTTCATGCTCATCTACGGTCTGATCCAGCCCTCTTCGCAGGGCATGCTCCAGGAAGAAAACAAATGGGATGATGTCGCTGATGGTGCCTTCGGTGCGACTGACTAGGTTTGTCACCTCCTCAAAAGGACGCATGAGCCTACAGGTATTGCGCATGAGCGTCCAGTAACGTGACAAAAAAATACCCAGCTCCGCAGAGGCTGTCCTAGCACCCCGGTCATACAAATACTCATTGACGGCTTTTTCTTGTTGGAGCAGGCGGTCGAACATTAGGAGTGTTGAATTCCAACGTGTCGGGCTGTCGCAAATCAAGCGCCTCACTGGCATGTTGTTTCACCGCTGAATATCGGAAAAGTGCCCCATGGTCGTGTAGGAACGCCTGAAATGGCCACACACCATCCTGGCCTGCTTGATGACATCCTGTAAGCCTGGGTACTTATGCACAAAGCGTTGTACGATCAGATTCAACACATGTGCCATGCACGGCACATGTGTCAACTTGCCCAAATTCAATGCCGCCAACAAATTGCTTCCGTTGTCACACACCACTTTGCCGATCTCCAGTTGGTGCGGGGTCAGCCACTAATCCACCTGTGCGTTCAGGGTGGACAGGAGTGCTGGTCCGATGTGACTCTCTGCTTACAGGCAAGTCAACCCCAAGACGGCGTGGCACTGTAATTTCCGGGATGTGGAATAGCCCCTGGGGAGCTGGGGGGTGCAGTTGATAGGGAGAAAGACGCAGCAGCAAAAGAGGACTCAGCCGAGGAGGTTAGCGAAGAGGATGGAGTAGGAGGAGTAGAGGAGGTGGCAGCAGGCCTGCCTGCAAGTCGTGGCGGTGTCACCAACTCCTCTGCAGAGCTACGCATTCCATGCTTGGCAGCCATCAGCAAGTTTATCCAATGCGCAGTGTACGTGATATACCTGCCCTGACCGTGCTTTGCAGACCAGGTATCAGTGGTCAGATGGACCCTTGCCCCAATACTGTGTGCCAGACATGCCATGACTTCCTTTTCCTCAATAGAGTACAGGTTGGGGATTGCCTTTTGTGAAAAAAAATTCGGCCGGGTACCTTCCACTGCGGTGTCTAAATAGCTACAAATTTTTTGAAGGCCTCAGACTCCACCAGCTTGTATGGTAAAAGCTGGCGGGCTAAGAGTTCTGACAAGCCAGCTATCAGACACCGGGCAAAGGGGTGACTCTGTGATATTGGCTTCTTACACTCAAACATTTCCTTGACAGACACCTGACTGTGGGCAGATGAGCAGGAACTGCTGAAGGTGAGAGGCGGAGTGGCGGGTGGTTGAGAGGGGGCAAGGAGGACAGCAGTGGTTGACGTGGCTGAAGATGATGGACCAATAGGAGGATGGTGGCTTTGAGTTTGTGTGCTGCTTGTACTCATCATGTGTTGATCCCATAGGCGTTTGTGATGTGAGATCATGTGCCTTTGCAAAGCAGTTGTACCTAGGTGGGTGTTGGACTTCCCACGACTCAGTTTCTTTTGGCACAGGTTGCAAATGGCATCGCTGTTATCAGAGGCAGACACACAAAAAAAATGCCACACTGCTGAGCTTTGCAATGACGGCATTCCGGTGGTGGCAACAGCATGCGTTGATTGGCAAGCTGTCTGGCTGACCCCGGGTGCCGATACATGCTGTCTGACTGTGCCACTAGCTCCTTGCGATGACCTCCCCCTGCTTCCAACTCGTCTCCTCCTCCTCTCTGTCTCCCCATCTGAACTTTCCCCCTGTTCTTCTTCTCTTCGAGCGGGCACCCACGTGACATCCATGGACACATCGTCATCATCAACCGCTTCCCTTGTATCTGACAACTCAGGAAAGGAAGCAGCAGCGGGTACAACATCATCATCATCACACCGTACGTCCATGTGTGTAATGCTGCCTGACTGAGACATATCCCTGTTATCTACATCCTCTGGCAATAATGGTTGCGTATCACTCATTTCTTCCAACTGATGTGTAAATAACTCCTCTGACAGATCAAGTGAAGCGGCTGTGGTGCTAGTGTTGGTGGTGGCGGCAGGCGGGCAAATGGTAACTTGAGAGGTGCCCGAAGCTGAGCTGGAGGAGGAGGGTGCGTCAACGTTCCGAGCGGAAGCTGAAGAAGATTGGGTGTCCTGTGTTAGCCAGTCAACTATGTCCTCAGAACTTTTCGAGTTCAGGGTACGTGGCCTCTGAACACTGGGCATTATTCTAGGGCCAAAGGAAATCACAACACCACGACCACGACGGCCCCTGCGGGGTGGACTGCCTCTGCCTGTCATTTTTTTTTTTGATTAGTGGTACTATGCATGCAAGGTCCTGTGCCACCTGATATGAGTGGTGGGCAGTGGGCACAGTACAGTCTGTGGGCTTGACACACACTGGCAGGCAACTGCAATTATATTACAGAGAAAAAATTGTATTACTTTTTTATCTGCAAGCTACTGTGCCACCAGATATGAGTGGTGGGCACTGGCAGTGGGCACAGTACACTCTGTGGGCCTGACACACACTGGCAGGCAACTGCAATTATATTACAAAGAAAAAATGGTATTACTTTTTTATCTGCAAGCTACTGTGCCACCAGATATGAGTGGTGGACACTGGCAGTGGGCACAGTACACTCTGTGGGCCTTACACACACTGGCATTCAACTGCAATTATATTACAGAGAAAAAATTGTATTACTTTTTTATCTGCAAGCTACTGTGCCACCAGATATGAGTGATGGGCACAGGCAGTGGGCACAGTACACTCTGTGGGCGTGACACAGATTGGCAGGCAACTGCAATTATATTACAGAGAAAAAATTGTATTACTTTTTTATCTGCAAGCTACTGTGCCACCAGATATGAGTGGTGGGCACTGGCAGTGGGCACAGTACACTCTGTGGGCCTGACACACACTGGCAGGCAACTGCAATTATATTACAGAGAAAAAATTGTATTACTTTTTTATCTGCAAGCTACTGTGCCACCAGATATGAGTGGTGGGCACTGGCAGTGGGCACAGTACACTCTGTGGGCCTGACACACTGGCAGGCAACTGCAATTATGTTACAGAGAAAAATTTGTATTACTTTTTTATCTGCAAGCTACTGTGCCACCAGATATGAGTGGTGGGCACTGGCAGTGGGCACAGTACACTCTGTGGGCCTGACACACACTGGCAGGCAACTGCAATATATATATATATATATATATATATATAAATAAAAAAAATAAAAAAAAGCAGACTGAGGTACTAGCCCTAAAAAGGGCTTTTTGGGGTGCTGTCAGGACGCTGTCCTTACAGCAGATCAGATGAGTCTTTGAGGACTGGCGTGTATACAGAACACTGGCCTAGCTAACGATTTCCCTATTAATTCAGCAGCAGCACTCTCCCTGCTCTCACTAAGGCCTCATGCACACGACCGTTGTGTGCACCCGTGGCCGTTGTGCCGTTTTCCGTTTTTTTTCGCGGACCCATTGACTTTCAATGGGTCCGTGGAAAAATCGGAAAATGCACCGTTTTGCAGCCGCATCCGTGATCCGTGTTTCCTGGCCGTGAAAAAAATATGACCTGTCCTATTTTTTTCACGGCCAACGGTTCACGGACCCATTCAAGTCAATGGGTCCGTGAAAGAACACGGATGCACACAAGATTGGCATCCGTGTCCGTGATCCGTGGCCGTAGTTTAGTTTTTATACAGACGGATCCGAAGATCCGTCTGCATAAAAGCTTTTTCAAAGCTGAGTTTTCACTTCGTGAAAACTCAGAACCGACAGTATATTCTAACACAGAAGCGTTCCCATGGTGATGGGGACGCTTCTAGTTAGAATACACTACAAACTGTGTACAAGACTGCCCCCTGCTGCCTGGCAGCACCCGATCTCTTACAGGGGGCCGTGATCAGCACAATTAACCCCTTCAGGTGCGGCACCTGAAAGGGTTAATTGTACTATCATATCCCCCTGTAAGAGATCAGGGCTGCCAGGCAGCAGGGGGCAGACCCTCCCCCCCCCTCCCCAGTTTGAATATCATTGGTGGCCAGTGCGGCCCCCCCCCCTCCCTCTATTGTAATAATTCGTTGGTGGCACAGTGTGCGCCCCCCCCCCCCCTTCCTCCCTCTATTGTAATAAATCGTTGGTGGCACAGTGTGCGCCCCCCATTGCCCCCCCCCCCCTCTATAGCATTAACAACGTTGGTGGCCAGTGTGCAGCCTCCCATCTCCCCCCCCCCCTCCCCCCCATTATCATTGGTGGCAGCGGAGTTCCGATCGGAGTCCCAGTTTATTCGCTGGGGCTCCGATCGGTAACCATGGCAACCAGGACGCTACTACAGTCCTCGTTGCCATGGTTACTTAGCAATAGTACAATAGTAGAAGATTAATACTTACCTGCTGCTGCGATCTTCGTGTCCGGCCGGGAGCTCCACCTACTGGTAAGTGACAGTGACAGGTCTGTGCGGCGCATTGCTAAATGAACCGTCACTTACCAGTAGGAGGAGCTCCCGGCCGGACACGAACATCACAGCTCCCAGGTAAGTATGAATCTTGTACTATTGCTAGTAACCTGCTGCCACCAATGATCGGGGGGGGGGGGGGGGCGCAAGATGGGAGGCCGCACACTGGCCACCAATGTTGAAAATGCTATAGAGGGAGGGGGGCCAATGATTGCCACCAACGATTTATTACAATAGAGGGAGGAAGGGGGGGGGGGGGGCGCACACTGTGCCACCAACGAATTATTACAATAGAGGGAGGAAGGGGGGGGGAGGCGGGGGGGGGGCACACTGTGCCACCAACGAATTATTACAATAGAGGGAGGAAGGGGGGGGCGCACACTGTGCCACCAACGATTTATTACAATGGAGGAAGGGGGGGGGCGCACTGGCCACCAATGATATTCAAACTGGGGAGGGGGGGGGGGTCTGCCCCCTGCTGCCTGGCAGCCCTGATCTCTTACAGGGGGATATGATAGTACAATTAACCCCTTCAGGTGCGGCACCTGAGGGGTTAATTGTGCTGATCACGGCCCCCTGTAAGAGATCGGATGCTGCTAGGCAGCAGGGGGCAGTCATGTACACAGTTTGTAGTATATTCTAACTAGAAGCGTCCCCATCACCATGGGAACGCCTCTGTGTTAGAATATACTGTCGGAAATGAGGTTTCACGATCTAACTCATATCCGACAGTATATTCTAACATAGAGGCGTTCCCATGGTGATGGGGACGCTTCAAGTTAAAATATACCATCGGATTGGAGAAAACTCCGATCTGATGGTATAAAAGGGACTCCGGACTTTACATTGAAAGTCAATGGGGACGGATCCGTTTGAAATGGCACCATATTGTGTCAACGTCAAACGGATCCGTCCCCATTGACTTGCATTGTAATTCAGGACGGATCCGTTTGGCTCCGCACGGCCAGGCGGACACCAAAATGACTTTTTTTTCATGTCCGTGGATCCGCCAAAAATCAAGGAAGACCCACGGACGAAAAAACGGTCACGGATCACGGACCTACGGACCCTGTTTTTGCGGACCGTGAAAAAAAACGTTCGTGTGCATGAGGCCTAACACTGCAGCTTCAGAATGAATCTAAGATGGATGCTGTCCTTGCTTTTTGATAGGAGGTGGGAGGGTCTGGGAGGGAGGGTATGCTGATTGGCTGGAATGTGTCTGCTGACTGTGAGGTACAGGGTCAAAGTTTGCTCAATGATGACGTATAGGGGGCGGACCGATCTTCGCATATGTTCTGTTTGCCGGCGAATAGTTCGGGATATCTCTAATTAACTATTGGATTTTCCATTTATGGATGCAATGCAGTTGTATCTCACACTGAAAATGGGTTTCAGTCACCCACAGAACAGATTAACTATTGTATTTCCCTGTCACAGATGCAATGCAGGTGTATCTCACACCAGAAATGGGTTTCTGTCACCCACAAAACTATTATTCAGATTAAGGCCTCTTTCACACTACCGTATGGCTATTTCAGTGTTTTGCGGTCCGTTTTTACGTTCCATTGTACCGTTTTTCCGTATGGCATATACAGTATACAGTAATTACATAGAACAAATTGGGCTGGGCATAAAATTTTCAATAGACGGTTCCGCAAAAAACCGAACGGATACGGAAGACATACGGATGCATTTCCGGATGCATTCCGTTTTTTTTGCGGACCCATTGACTTTAATGGAGCCACAGAACGTGATTTGCGGCCAAATATAGGACATGTTCTATCTTTGCACGGAACGGAGATACGGAAACACGGAAACAGAATACATACGGAGTACATCCAGTTTTTTTTGCGGACCCATTGAAATGAATGGTTCCGTATACGGACTGTATACGGACCGCAAAACGGAAAAATAAAACGGTAGTGTGAAAGAGGCCTAACTATTGTATTTCCCATTCACGGATGCAATGCAGGTATATCTGATGCCAAAAATGGGTTTATGTCACCCACAGGATTAACAGACAGATTAAGTGTTATATTTCTGTGTCAGGGGTACAAAGATGGTGCATTGCACCCACAAAAATTGCTATAGGTCACCCACATAATTAACATCCAGATTTATAATTATATTTATGTGTAAGAGGTGCAAAGCTGGTGTATTGCTCCCACAAAAAATCACTATATGTCACCAACAGAATTAATAGCCAGATGAAATTCCTAAAACTATCCCTTAGTTCAGCTGCCTGCTTCCTGTCTCTGGACTACTGATGGGCGGTGCTACACATGACCCAGCCTGTATACAGGCTTGTTCACATGATGCACTGGCCAATCACAGCCATGCCATTACTAGGCATGGCTGTGATGGCTTCTAAGTGCCCACAGCTTAAAAGCTTGTTGATAAGCTGCTCTGCAGCCTCTCAACAAGCTTTATTAAATGCCCAAACACTGAATCCAAACTTTTGCGGCTAAGTTCGGGTTTGGGTCCGGGTACCCAAACTCGTAAAGTTTGGTAAGGACCCCAATTTTTTTGTAGTGATGCCAGACATCTTTTGAACTAGACATTATGATGCAGTTGCCTTCAGCAACACACAAGGGGGTAGGTAAAGGCTCATGGGCCCTGGTGAAAGAGATGAGCTTGGGCCCCCTTTCCTTAAGTGCTTTGTGGCCAGGGGCAGGGAAGCACATTGCCTTTGTGCTGCCACAGGCAAAAATTGAAACAGAAAACCCCCCATGGCAAATTCTTGACGTAACCACTTCCATCCAGTCAGAGGTATAACTTGACCAGCATGCACTTTCTATAATACTGGTGTCTTCTTATGTGGCACAATGGTCTATGAGCCCCCTCAGGCTCCTAGGCCCAGTTGCGACTGCTACCTCTGCACTCCCTATAGCTATCCCCATGGTAACAGAGTTTTAATTGCCATTACTAAGTAAAATGTGTATTCTGCTGCTATACCTTATCAACCCCTTGTCTTCAGTAACACAGCTATAACACACTGAGATGCTCCACTGCAAATGGTAAATAGAAACTGGTTTCTAGAAAAAAGAGAGGCACTTCCTCATTGCTTGCAAGAATGTAATGCCCCCCCCCCCCCCTCCTGTTTTTGCAGGAATCTTTAATGGAGAACTAGTTGCCAGCAGGTGAGTTAACTTCTCTTGCTACAATCTTCTCCTACTGTCCCTATCACATATTCTCTCTCCGGACTCTTCTTACAGTCAGGTCTATAAATATTAGGATATTGACGCAATTCTAATATTTTAGACTCTATACACCACCACAATGGATTTGACATGAAACAAAGATGTGCTTTAACTGCAGACTATAAGCTTTAATTTGAGGGTATTTACATCCAAATAAGGTGAACAGTGTAGGAATTACAACATTTTGCATATGTGCCTGACACTTGTTAAGGGACTAAAAGTAATGGAACAGTTGGCTTCTCAGCTGTTCCATGGTCAGGTGTGTGTTTTTCCCAATTACAATGGGCAGATAAAAGGTCCAGAGTTCATTTCAAGTGTGATATTTGCATTTGGAATCTGTTTCTGTCAATTATCAAGATGAGATCCAAAGAGCTGTCACTATCAGTGAAGCAATCCATCATTAGGCTGAAAAAACAAAACAAACCCATCAGAGAGATAGCAAAAACATTAAGCTTTGCCAAAAACAACTGTTTGGAACATTGTTAAAACGAAGGAACGCACCAGTGTACTCAGCAACACCAAAAGACCTGGAAGACCACGGAAAACAACTGTGGTGGATGACCGAAGAATAATTTCCCTGGTGAAGAAAACACCCTTCACAACAGTTGGCCAGATCAAGAACACTCTCCAAGAGGTTTGTGTATGTGTGTCAAAGTCAACAATCAAGAGAAGACTTCACCAGAGTGAATACAGAGTGTCCACACAAGATGTAACCCATTGGTGAGCCTCAAAAACCGGAAGGGCAGATTAGAGTTTGCCAAACGACATCTAAAAAAGCCTTCAAAGTTCTGGAACAACATCCTATGGACAGATGAGACCAATATCAACTTGTACCAGAGTGATGGGAAGAGAAGAGTATGGAGAAGGAAAGGAACTGCTCATGATCCTAAGCATGCCACCTCATCAGTGAAGCATGGTAGTGGCAGTGTCATGGCGTGGGCATGTATGGCTGCCAATGTAACTGCTTCTCTTGTATTTATTGATGATGTGACTGCTGACAAAAGCAGCAGGATGAATTCTGAAGTGTTTCGGGCAATATTATGTGCTCATATTCAGCCAAATGCTTCAGAACTCATTGGACGGCGCTTCACAGTGCAGATGGACAATGACCCAAAGCATACTGCAAAAGCAACCAAAGAGTTTTTTTAAGGGAAATAAGTGGAATGTTATGCAATGGCCAAATCAATCACCTCATCTAAATCCGATTGAGCATGCATTTCACTTGCTGAAGACAAAACTGAAGGGAAAATGCCCCAAGAACAAGCAAGAACAGAAGACAGTTGCAGTAGAGGCCTGGAAGAGCATCACAAGGGATGAAACCCAGCGCCTGGTGATGTCTGAGCGTTCCAGACTTCAGGCTGTAATTGACTGCAAAGGATTTGCAACCAAGTATTAAGAAGTGAAAGTTTGATTTATGATTATTATTATGTCCCATTACTTTTGGCCCCTTAACAAGTGGGAGGCACATATGCAAACTGTTGTACTTCCTACACTGTTCAGCTGATTTGGATGTAAATACCCTCAAATTAAAGCTGACAGTCTGCAGTTAAAGCACACCTTGTTTGTTTAATTTAAAATGCATTGTTGTGGTGTATAGAGCCAAAAAGTTAGAATTGTGTCGATGTCCCAATATTTATGGACCTGGCTGCATATCTGAGATCTAACTAATAGTTTTACTGGAGATTGCAGTTTGCTTTTGCAATTTGTATGGATTGTATGATTGTATGGCTCAGTATGGTTGCAATTGAATTTGTATGGTTGCAATTGGTGGAACTGTAAGTAAACACATATATATCTAGTTCAGAATACAGTTCAAAATACAATATTAACAATATGAACATTATATAACTAGAGTTGAGCGAACACCTAGATGTTCGGGTTCGGGAGTTCGGCCGAACTTTAAAAAAAAAGTTCGGGTTCGGGACCGAACTTGATCCGAACTTGGACCCGAACCCGAACCCCATTAAAGTCAATGGGGACTCGAATATCACTTTATTATTTTCCGTTATAACATGGTTATAAGGGAAAATAATAGTATTAGCTTTTTCGGATCTGAGTTTTCACGATCGTGAAAACTCAGATCCGACAGTATATTCTAACACAGAGGCGTTCCCATGGTGATGGGGACGCTTCAAGTTAGAATATACTAAGAACTGTGTACATAACTGCCCCCTGCTGCCTGGCAGCACCCGATCTGTTACAGGGGGCTGAGATCCGCACAATTAACCCCCTCATCCCCCTTATTAAAATCATTGGAGGCTAATGCGGCCCCCCCTATTAAAATCATTGGTGTCCAGTGCGGCCTCCCCTCTCCCCACCCCTAATTAAAATTATTGGTGGCAGTGGCCACAGGTTAACAACCCCCCTCCCCCCCATCATTGGTGGCAGCGGAGTAGCAGTTCCGATCGGAGTCCCAGTTTCGCCGGTGCTCCGATCGGTTACCATGGCAGCCAGGACGCTACTGCATTCCTGGCTGCCATGGTTAGTTAGCACTTTCAGCAGCATTATACTTACGTGCGCTGTCTGTAGCCGGCCGGGTGCTCCTCCTACTGGTAAGTGACAGGTCTGTGCTATAAGCAATGCACCACACAGACCTTTCACTTACCAGTAGGAGGAGCACCGGCCTGACACAGACTGCGCATGTAAGTATAATGCTGCTAAAAGTGCTAAGTAACCATGGCAGCCAGGACTGCAGTAGCCTCCTGCCTGCTATGGTAACCAATCGGAGCCCCAGCGATTAAAATGGGGCTCTGATCGGAACTGCCGCTCCGCTGCCACCAATGATGGGGGGAGGGGGTTTGTTAACCAATGATTTTAATTAGGGGGGAGAGGGGAGGCCGCACTGGACACCAATGATTTCAATAGGGGATGGGTGGGGGTGGGGGCCGCACTAGCCACCAATGATTTTAATAGGGGGTGGGGGGGCCGCACTATCCACCAATTATTTTAATAGGGAGGGGAAGGCAGCACTAGCCATCAATGATTTTAATACTGAGGAGGGAGGGGGGTCTGGCCCTCTGCTGCCTGGCAGCACCAGATCTCTTACAGGGGGCTGTGATCCTCACAATTAACCCCTCAGGTGCAGCACCTGAGGGGTTAATTGTGCAGATCACAGCCCCCTGTAAGAGATCAGGTGCTGCCAGGCAGCAGGGGGCCGTTATGTCCACAGTTCTCAGTATATTCTAACTTGAAGCGTCTCCATCACTATGGGAACGCCTCTGTGTTAGAATATACTGTCGGATCTGAGTTTTCACGATCTAACTCAAATCCGATGGTATATTCTAACATAGAGGCGTTCCCATGGTGATGGGGACCCTTCAAGTTAAAATATACCATCAGATTGGAGAAAACTCTGATCCGATGGTATATTAATATTACCCGAACACCGAACCCGAACCCGAACTTTTACTGAAATGTTCGGGTTCGGGTTCGCTCGACCCTATATATAACTTGTTTTAAATACCTATATTGGCCTCTTGTTCCCATAAAACTAAGCTCTCAGTGGAGTGAATGTCTCTTCAGCTCCTGTCTCTGGTGAATAATGATTCTAGCAGCAGGAGCTGGGGGAATTCCCAGACAGGCTGTGTGTGAGGCTGGCTGTGATTGGTGAAAACTCTTTCTGTGTGAGATGCTGGCTGTGATTGCTATAGTCCTCTGCCCAGCAACAACAGATTAACATATGCTTTCTGTTGTTTCTACTGTGTCACTGAGCTTGCCCTACATTACAAAATGAATCTTAAAGGCATATTATCTTTTCTGCTTCTGTGAACACAAAATATAACAGTAATATAACATCCAAAACATGATGTCGCAGTAAATAACTCTGCTTTTGTCTTTAACACATAAACATAGGAACTGTATTAAGGCTATTGGCAGGTTTAGTTGTATACACATATATGCTATTAGAGTTGAGCGGACACCTGGATGTTCGGGTTCGGCAGGTTCGGCCGAACTTGAAAAAAAAGTTCGGGTTCGGGACCCGAACTTGACCCCGAACCCGAACCCCATTGAAGGCAGTAAAATGGCTCTAAAATAGTCCTGGAAAGGACTAGAGGGCTGCAAAAGGCATCAAAATGTGCTTAAGAGCATGACAACTGTTCTGCAAACAAATGTGGATAGGGAAAGGACTTAAAATAACATAAAATACAGAAAAATTAAAAATAACAATCTGGATCTAGGAGTAGGAGGTTGAGGAGGCGGTGGATGGGTGGATGTGGCGGTGTAGGTTGTAGTGGCGGTGTAGGTGGAAGCGGCCGTGAAGGAGGAATAGGTAGCCAACACTGATTTGTGTTATTTTTTTATTTTTAAATTGGGGTATCCCCCAAAATATTGGGACATATAACAAAATAAAACAAAGAATAAGTGCACTTGAGTACAAGAATGGATGGTTGAGGCTGGTATAAATGTCTATTCTGCACAAGGTACGGACAAGTCCTGTGGGATCCATGCCTGGTTCATTTTAATAAACGTAAGCTTGTCCACATTGGCTGCGGCCTGTGATAATGCTCTCTGTTGTGCTAAACACACGTTCACACTATACACTGGCTGCAGGGCAGGTCAGCACCTCAGAGGCTGAAAAAGCTTTTCCACATTTTGGCCATGCTAACCCTGCCTTCTCAGGTGCTGGTGGTGCCCCGGCTGCGTTGGCGACCTCTTCCTCCTCCTCTGCCTTCGCCTTGTGATTCCACTGTGCC
The DNA here is from genome assembly GCF_905171765.1 of Bufo bufo. Taxonomy (NCBI): domain Eukaryota; kingdom Metazoa; phylum Chordata; class Amphibia; order Anura; family Bufonidae; genus Bufo; species Bufo bufo. The sequence continues at coordinate 693,967,186 of NC_053389.1, forward strand.
CCCGCTGTCAGGTGGGAATGCTATCATCAGCGTGCGCTTGTAGGCGCATCTTCCGATCAGCAACAGATGTTTTCACTAAATTTAGTAACCTGTCAGCAATGCAGAACAGGGGTTCATTCACGGCAAAAGGGGGTTCATGTCACCCAGCAATAGAACAGAGGATTTTGAGAGATTTAGGCCCCTGTCACCCGGGCTCAGCAGGGGTTCATTCACGGCAAAAGGGGGTTCATGTCACCCAGCAATAGAACAGAGGATTTTGAGATATTTAGGCCCCTGTCAGCAATGCAGAGCAGGGGGTTCATTCACGGCAAAAGGGGTTCATGTCACCCAGCAATAGAACAGACGATTTTGAGAGATTTAGGCCCCTGTCACCCAGTCAAAGCAGGGGTTCATTCACGGCAAAAGGAGGTTCTTGTCACCCAGCAATAGAACAGAGGATTTTGAGAGATTTAGACCCCTGTCAGCAATGCAGTGCAGGGGTTCATTCACGGCAAAAGGGGGTACATGTCACCCAGCAATAGAACAGAGGATTTTAAGAGATTTAAGCCCCTGTCACCCAGGGACAGCAGGGATTCATTCACAGCAAAAGGAGGTTCATGTCACCCAGCAATAGAAAAGAGGATTTTGAGAGATTTAGGCCCCTGTCAGCAATGCAGAGCAGAAGTTTATACACGGAAAAAGGGGGTTCATGTCACCCAGCAATAGAACAGAGGATTTTGAGAGATTTAGGCCCCTGTCACCCAGGCAAAGCAGGGGTTCATTCACGGCAAAAGGGGGTTCATGTCACCCAGCAATACAACAGAGCATTTTGAGAGATTTAGGCCCTGTCACCCAGGCGCAGCAGGAGTTCATTCACGGCAAAAGGGGGTTCTTGTCACCCAGCAATAGAACAGAGCATTTGAGATATTTAGGCCCCTGTCACCCAGGCACAGCTGGGGTTCATTCATGGCAAAAGGGGGTTCATGTCACCCAGCAATAGAACAGAGGATTTTAAGAGATTTAGGCCCCTGTCACCTCTGCACAGCAGGGGTTCATTTACGGCAAAAAGGGGTTTATGTGACCCAGCAATAGAACAGAGGATTTTAAGAGATCTAGGCCCCTGTCACCCCTGCACAGCAGGGGTTCATTTACGGCAAAAGGGGGTTTATGTGACCCAGCAATACAACAGAGCATTTTGAGAGATTTAGGCCCCTGTCACCCAGGCACAGCAGGGGTTCATTCACGGCAAAAGGGTTTTTTTGTCACCCAGCAATACAACAGAGGATTTTGAGAGATTTAGGCCCCTGTCACCCAGACAGAGCAATGGTTCATTCAAGGCAAAAGGGGGTTCATGTAACCCAGCAATAGAACAGACGATTTTGAGAGATTTAGGCCCCTGTCACCCAGGCACAGCAGGGGTTCACTCACGGCAAAAGGGGGTTCATGTCACCCAGCAATAGAACAGAGGATTTTGAGAGATTTAGGCCCCTGTCACCCAGGCACAGCAGGGGTTTATTCACGGCAAAAGGGGATTCTTGTCACCCAGCAATAGAACAGACGATTTTAAGAGATTTAGGCCCCAGCCACCCAGGCACAGCAGGGGTTCATTCACGGCAAAAGGGGGATCATGTCACCCAGCAATACAACAGAGCATTTTGAAATATTTAGGCCCCTGTCACCCAGGCAGAGCAGGGGTTCACTCACGGCAAAAGGGGGTTCATGTCACCCAGCAATAGAACAGAGGATTTTGAGAGATTTAGGCCCCTGTCACCCAGGCACAGCAGGGGTTCATTCACTTCAAAAGGGGGTTCATGTCACCCAGCAATAGAACAGGCGATTTTGAGAGATTTAGGCCCTTGTCACCCAGGCACAGCAAGGGTTCATTCACAACAAAAGGGGGTTCATGTCACCCAGCAATACAACAGAGCATTTTGAGAGATTTAGGCCCCTGTCACCCAGGCACAGAAGGGGGTTCTTGTCACCCAGCAATACAACAGAGGATTTTGAGAGATTTAGGCCCTTGTCACCCAGGCACAGCAGGGGTTCATTCACGGCAAAAGGGGTTTATGTCACCCAGGAATAGAACAGAGGAATTTGAGAGATTTAGGCCCCTGTCACCCAGGCAAAGCAGGGGTTCATTCACGGCAAAAGGGGGTTCTTGTCACCCAGCAAAAGAACAGAGGATTTTGAGAGATTTAGGCCCCTGTCAGCAATGCAGAGCAGGGGTTCATTCATAGCAAAAGGGGGTTCATGTCACCCAGCAATAGAACAGACGATTTTGAGATATTTAGGCCCCTGTCTTCCAGGCACAGCAGGGGTTCATTCACGGCAAAAGGGGGATCATGTCACCCAGCAATACAACAGAGCATTTTCAGAGATTTAGGCCCCTGTCACCCAGGCAGAGCAGGGGTTCATTTATGGCAAAAGGGGGTTCATGTCACCCAGCAATAGAACAGATGATTTTGAGAGATTTAGGCCCCTGTCATCCAGGCACAGCAGGGGTTCATTCCATGCAAAAGGGCACTTATGCTTGTCTAATCCCAGATGTGCAGTATATTAGAGGGTTTTTTCACCCTAACCAAAAAGCTGTATTTCTGTCCAAAATGTGACAGTGACTTATGCACGTGTATTCCCAGATGTGCAGTATATTAGAGGCTTTTTTCACCCTAACCAAAAAGCTGTATTTCTGTCCTAAATGTGACAGTCACTTATGCTTGTCTAATCCCAGATGTGCAGTATATTAGAAGGTTTTTTCACCCTAACCAAAAAGCTGTATTTCTGTCCTAAATGTGACAGTCACTTATGCTTGTCTAATCCCAGATGTGCAGTATATTAGAGGGTTTTTTACACCCTAACCAAAAAGCTGTATTTCTGTCCTAAATGTGACAGTGATTTATGCACATGTAATCCCAGATGTGCAGAATATTAGAGGGTTTTTTCACCCTTACCAAAAGGCTGTATTTCTGTCCTAAATGTGACAGTCACTTATGCTTCTCTAATCCCAGATGTGCAGTATATCAGAGGCTTTTTTCACCCCAGTATGCCAAAGCCGTATTTATGGCCTAAATGTGACAGTCACTTATGCTTGTCTAATCCCAGATGTGCAGTATATTAGAGGGTTTTTTACAGCCTAACCAAAAAGCTGTATTTCTGTCCTAAATGTGACAGTCACTTATGCTTGTCTAATCCCAGATGTGCAGTATATTAGAGTTTTTTTTTCACCCCAGTATGCAGGGGCGTAGCTAGAAATGCATGGGCCCCATAGCAAAAAAAAATTATGGCCCCCCCCCAGCCCCCACATATCTATCGGGCCTCCCACCACCCCTTCCAGAGCTCCCACCCAAACACCCATCCTAGATCTCCCATTTCCATGAGCATAGAAAAGTCTGAGGGTCTGGAGTTGTCACATCTGGTCTGGCACCTACCAATAAGGCCCCATTCACACGTCCGCAATTCTGTTCTGCATTTTGCGGAACGGAATTGCGGACCCATTCATTTCTATGGGGCCGCACGATGTGCAGCCTGGACACGGAGTTGCGGACCCAAACTTCCGGGTACGCAATTCCGTTCCCGAAAAAAATAGAACATGTCCTACTCTTATCCGCATCTTGCGGTACTTTTACACTGTTCAGCCTGTCGGATCCGTCCTGCCGCTATTTCGCTGGACCGCTGCTCCGTCCCCATTGACTAATCCCCATTATAGTCAATGGGGACGGAGCAGCGGTCCAGCGAAATAGCGGCAGGACGGATCCGACAGGCTGAACAGTGTAAAAGTACCGCAAGTGTAAAAGTACCCTTAGTCTGTCATATAAGAGTGTGCCCCCCAAAAGAAGGAAGGGGCGCCCTTCTTGTCACTGCTGGCATCTCTTTTTAACTTCAGATTATCAGACTCTCACTTACTAATTACAGCACACACCCCTGTAGTGTCCACCATCAGACAGGGGAGGGAAGAAAAGAAACCCCAGAAATAGAGTGTCAGTGTGCCCCCCATGTTGGGGGGCACACTCTAGTTCTGGGGTTTCTTCCCTCTCCTTTCTGATGGTGGACACTAGAGGGGTGTGTGCTGTAAATTTGTAATTAGTGAGAGTCTGATGATCTGAATTCTGAAGTTAAAAAGAGCTGCCTGCAGACCTGCAAGGATAAGGAGGGCACCCCTTGCTTCTCTTGGGGGCCCCACTCTGCAGGCAGCTCTTTTTAACTTAAGAATTTAGATCAAGTATCTCAGAAATCATAAGTTCTCACTTCCTTAAATTCACTTTAAGTGAATCACTTACTTTTAGAGTCACAGACAGCAGGCACAGTCTGGAGTGGCAGGACTGGAGACTGGAGACCAGTGAGGAGTGAAGTTCCTCTCTCTCACTCTGAGCTGCTCTACTCAGACTGGTTTCGGCCGGGCTACCATAGAGCTTCAATTTTTTAAAAACCACACTAGAAGATAGCTTGTTGCTGACTTCACGCATTCCCCACGTCACACTGTGATACAAATCATTTAAACCGATCCTCAACAAGTTGACATCAATCACTTAAATTTACATGTAATGTTTTCTTTTGCACTACTGTATGAATTATTCACATGCTAATAAAATGTATTTGATTTGACTTTTGTAATACAAACACCAACCCCTATTCATAAGTACCTGCTGCCTGGGAAATGTATGGCTGGCACTTTCGGGCAGTCAGAGATCGCGAATCTGACTGGCGCCAGTGCGGCCGGCGGGACCACTCCCTCCCTAGTCCCTCCACACCAGGTACACCCCTGGCCCGGCCCCCTTCACCGCCTGAGTCCGCCTCCTCCCTCTAGTTACTAGGAATCATTCATTCTTTCCTGCCCTGCGGCCGGGCCTGCGGCGCTGACTGGTGCCTGGCTCCGCCTCCACCGCCTACCTCATCTGCTGCTCGTGCGGCCGTGCGCCCCGCCTGCTCCAGTCCTGACCTGACTCCTTGGCTTCCCCCCAGCCAGGCCCGAGCCGCGGACCGCCCACTACACTAGTCTAGTGTAGTGGGCGGGCGGTCGGGCCTGGCTGCCTGTGTGTAGTGTCACCGTGTGTGTTTGTTAATAAAAAATTAAATAAACAGAAGGCGGTCCGGACGGGACCCCAGTGGCGTAGGGACCCATAGCCACTGCTATGGTTGCTATGGCGACCCCAACGCCACTGCCAGTATGCCAAAGCTGTATTTCTGGACTTGCAGATAGCCTATGCTGGTGCACTATCGTTGCATAAAATGGCTACCGATCATGTATTGATATTGACTAACTGAAGAAAAAAAAGTTCATTTTCAGCAGTAGTTGGCTCAGGGCAGGCTTAAAAAAATTGTGCACTGCACCCACTAAACACTTTTTCTGTAGATCGCTGAGTACATTAACCAGTTTTTGATAAGATTTCTCCCTGATCTCTCCCTCACAGCAGCTGCAGCCTCTCCCTACACTGATCAGAGCAGAGTGACGGGCGGCGCTACGTGACTCCAGCTTAAATAGAGGCTGAGTCACATGCTGCAGTTGGCCAATCACAGCCATGCCAATAGTAGGCATGGCTGTGATGGCCTTTTGGGGCAAGTAGTATGACGCTTGTTGACTGGCTGCTTTACAGCCTTTCAAAAAGCGCCATTAAAATCGCTGAACCCCGAACTTTTACGTAAATGTTCGGGTTCGGGTCCGTCTGCCGAAAACCCTAAAGTTCGGTACGAACCCGAACTTTACAGTTCAGGTTCGCTCAACTCTATATGCTATACTAGCAACCTAGGACATGTCTTAGCTGGCCAGCTACAAGCCTTGTATCCTAAATACGAAGTTCCTTCGCTCAAAACGTCTTTTACTGCTGTACGGAGATCTGTCTCCATACAACATTAAAATGTATGGGCTCCAGCTAGGCAAAATGAGTTACTTTAGTGATAACAAATTTGCCTCGCCGGAGCCCATAGCTTTTATTGCTGTACAGAGAAGAATCTCCGCACAGCTTTAAAACAAAGTTTTGAGCGAAGCAACTTCAGATCTAGGATCCAAAACTCGCTTCACTCACCCTTACTTATAATAATCTTTATTTATATAGCACCAACATATTCCGCAGCGCTTTACAATTCAGGGGTTCATGTACAAACAGTCAATAACAGATTTGCATAACAGTCAATAACTTGGAATCTGGGCCGTGCTCTCAAGAGCTTACAATCTATGAGGGGAGTTTACAGTCTATGGTGAGAAAAAACAAAAGCCTGAGTCTCGCTGTGTTGCCCAGGCTTCTGTATACTGGCTATTCACAGGCGCGATCCTACTACTGATCGGCATGGTGGTTTTGAATCTTAGATTCGATTAGCTCATCCATACTTTATACCAAATTCAGTGCAATAGTTTTATGAATATACTGTGCATGTCTAGTATAGTCGAAACCATTTTAGCTGAAAGAAAATAGTGTCAAAATGACATTGTTTATTTTTAAAATCTGCTAATGTAAAGAGAACTAAAAAGATGACATGGTGCTGTATATAAAAAAAACTCTGTTTTGATTTTAATCTGTTGCTTTTGCCAAGCTTACAGTATATATGTGCAGCTGTTTAGATTACAAGTGGCACTTTGTGAATTGTTGATTGGAGAATGCACCTGGAAAAAGTGCAAAACCAGGTGCTTCTTGTTGAATTATCTGCATTTCATATATCATGTAATATTAGGAGAATTTGTCAATCGTAAAGACTCAATAATTAAAACCAAGTCTATATGCTCATACCTATTGGTAATATTACGGCTCTGTGCAGAACTTTTATATTAACTGCTTTTCGCAAGGTCGAATTCAGTCCTATGTCATCAGGAAAGCATTTGCAAGCTTTGCTGTTCTCACAAGTTGGGTTTGGATTATCTCCTTAGCTCTTAGACGAGAAATGTGTCTTACGACCAAGGATCACACTGTACCAGGGCAGCCATGGAAATGAATGGGGACTAGCAAGTTTGAGACGAGTGTTATAAATTGGTAGTCAGGAGAAAGGCGCCGCAAAGGGCGCCTGCCAACTGGCCAACAACAAAAACGGAGAGACAGCGCCACTCTCGCACACACAGAGGAGAAGAGTTTGTGGTGACCCAAAGGATAGGGTGCACGCTAAATCGGGTGGAGTAGTAAATCTCCGAAAAATAGATGGTGGTAGTACAGGTAAATTAATTGGGGGTGCCAATTGATCAAATTATGACCCACAGTAATAATAGTAAAAGGAACATAAGACACATACACAATTAAAATCAGATTAAAAGCAATTCCAGAGTAAAACTCCAGTGAACTCACTTCACTGGGGGGTTTCCACCAGGATAAAGCTCAAGACACCTGGGGCAAAACCACCCCGGCCGGAATCGCCTGTAGTATAGTGGAGATTGCAGTCCTGATGAAGGGGATTTTATGTCTTCCCCGAAACGCGTTGAGCCGCATATTCTTGGATTAAAGAGATTGACCACGAGTTGCTGATCCGTGTGCTGTTTGCCATCTTTATCGCACCATTGGAGCGCTGACTGCAATCTCCACTATACTACAGGAGATTCCAGCCAGGGGTTTTGTCCCAGGTGTCTTGAGATTTATCCTGGTGGCAACCCCCCAGTGAAGTGAGTTCACTGGAGTTTTACTCTGGAATTGCTTTTAATCAGATTTTAATTGTGTATGCGTTTTATGTAGTGATCAAACGATCGTGCAAATGAGATCAAATGTTCGCTAACTGCAAGTTTGCGGCAGGTCCCATCTATTTTAATGGCAGGCGAACCTGAAAAACCTTCAGCTCATATTTGCAGCCAAGAAATAATTACTATAAGTGCACAAATAGTCCCACAACATGGACAGTGACATACCTGATGTATTATTCTAATTTGCGATCTCCATTAATTATTTTTTAAATGCAAAATATCGGCAATATAATTGTTGCGTACGCGCATGCGCACACCAGTTATAATTATTTTTTCCAATACCGTTTGTCACCTTGTGTAGCAGAGGGAACACAGCAAAACAGCAAACAAATGCTGCAGTACCCAAGTGCACTATATAGAAAGTATATTATTGGTATATAACACTCCGCTTCTATCAGTTTTTTTGGGGGGCGACTGGTATATCACACCAGTTTTAATTATTTTTTCCAATAGCGTTTGTCACTGTGTGTAGCAGAGCGAACGCAGCAAAACCGCAAACAAATGCTGCAGTACCTAAATGCACTATATAGAACGTATATTATTGATATACACCCCGCTTCTATAAGTTTTTTTGTGGGGTACTGGTATATCACGCCAATTATAATTATTTTTTCCAATACCGTTTGTCACTGTGGGTAGCAGAGGGAACGCAGCAAAACCGCAAACAAATGCTGCTGTACCCAAATGCACTATATAGAACGTATATTATTCGTATATAACACCCCCTTCTATCAGTTTTTTTGTGGGGCGACTGGTATATCACACCAGTTATAATTAATTTTTTCTAATTGCGTTTGTCACTCTGTGAAGCTACAGTATCGCTGCAGAACCGCTCACCACCACTGCTGCACAATTCCACTATAATAGGCTTTCTATGTTAGAAAGTATATTATCAGTGTATTACACCCCTCTGTACTGCACACCTATCAATAGTACACCTATATCATTCCTTAAAAGGACTTCCCTGCTCCACACAGCAACCTCTCCCTACACTGACAAAAGACTGAATGTAAAATGGCGGCCAGATCGGTTCTATTTATAAGGTAGGGGATATGTCCATGTGCTGAAACTTTTCAATTGGCTGTCCTGTACCATCTGATGGATGTGTCATGGGTCAAATTTATTCACAATGTAAAAGAATATGGCGGGTGCAAATATCGCCATATGTTCGCATGTTCGGCGAATCGCGAACGAGCCGGGTGAACCACAAGGCCATCACTAGTCTTATGCTGCTTTTACTATTATTACTGTGGGTCATAATTTGATCAATTGGCACCCCCATTTAATTTACCTGTACTACCACCATTATTGCATCTTTTTTCGGGGATTTACTACTCCACCTGATTTAGCGTGCACCCTATCCTTTGGGTCACCACAAACTCTTCTCCTCTGTGTGTGTGAGAGTGGCGCTGTCTCTCCGTTTTTGTTGTTGGCCAGTTGGCAGGCGCCCTTTGCGACGCCTTTCTCCTGACTACCAATTTATAACACTCGTCTGATTACCAAGTGTATAGCTCTTGCTAACACTATCTCCATTTTCCACTATTTTCCTCTTTTACAAGTCCACTGACTAGCAAATTTGCCAGACATGGACCACAGAATCACAAAAAATCCAGCAGGGTTGGTTATTTTGTAATTTTGGGGATGCAACAAACATGCAAGTCACTCTGAGACCCCATTCACTTATATGGCTGGCCTGCTACAATGCAATCCTTGGTCACCGCAGTTCCTGTCAGACCAATGATCACCCTGTAGCCCTAGCCTTACTATGCAGCTCTTGTGTAGAGAGTTTAGCCTACACACAAATTTGTTCAGGCGTCTTTTGCTTTTTAATGTGTTTTTTTTTTCTATACCACATGCAGTTTTTATGGCGTTTTTTGCAAACCAATGTTTGAATTACTTCTTTTTCTTGCATTTCTTTCACTATGGAGCATATGGAAAAACACGAGAAAAAAAGTGCCAACATTTTCAACATGCCACATTTTGATAAAGATGCCACACAGAAAACACCACCCAAAAAAATATCATAAGGAAAAAAACATTTGTGCATTATGCGTTTATGTGTCTTGGAGGTGCTGGAGTTTTTAAAGCTCTCTAAACATACACATTTGGTCTGCCTTTTATTGTTCACTGAAAAAAAAACAGAATAAACACATGCAGTAATTTTTTTTTGTCACCTGTGTTTTTTTACTGCACATTTTGTAGCTTTTTTTGAAGAGTGGTTTGCAAACAGTGGCCCAAACTTAACAATGTGTCTCTGTCAAATTGGTGCAAGTTTGATGCAATTTGTCACAAGTAGGGATTCAATATTTTTTTCCCCCCAACTTGCTTGAAAAAGGCATGAGACTTTGTGGGAAGATGCAACATTTTGTGTCAAAATTGCGCTACAATTCTGGTGTCAAATTCTGGTGCACATAAACATGAAGGAGATCCACACAAATTTCTGAGCTGATTCATTGCCAATCTGATGTGGTTTTGCCACAAATCTGACCCTTCTATTTAAAAGAGTGAAATTTCTCACAATGGATGCTGTTTTGTAATAATTTGTCAGAAAACAATAAAAAAAAAAGCGACTTTTGTTCAAGAACAAATCTGATTCGTTTAAAATTGCTTTGCCTATCCTTATAATGTTGAAACGAAATTATGGAGAAATCCAGCTTCCATAAAAATCTGTAGATTTTTTATGCAAACATATAAAAAGCCATACACCCAGACAACAGTGTCTACACGTTTCAGGTCATTACATACAGACCCTGACTCATGTCATGGCCATCCACGGTTTCACCTGTGTAATAGGAGCAAAGACATTAATTTACTCCAAAATGCGGCAGTACTTCATTGTTACACAACTTATATATAAGTGATGTAACAATCCAAAGACAAAAACTATTTTAGCAGTGATAAAACTGCAAATTTAAAGTCATTGGGGGAGATTTAGTAAGCCTGTAGATGGCGTAAACTTAGACAGGGTGTGTAGCCTTACACCAGATTTATCACAGTGGCTCAGGCTAGATGAGATATGTGGTACATGGCTGGACACTTTTGTCTAACTCTATACCAACTAAAGGTTAGAATACTTTGAGACAGAATCTTGCACCAAAATAGTGGTCATTGCTGGTGCAAAATGTAGCATCTAAGGCCGTGCGCCTTTCCTATAAAGACCCAACGCTATCACAAGTGATTTAGATAGAATTGTAGAAACCCCAGTTGCATTAAACTGCAGCAACTTGTGGCACTTTTTAGACAGATTCTAGGCACAGACACATTAGTAAATCTGGGCCGTTGTACTGCATATACCTTTATGTTTGTTCTGCTAAATAATGACACAAATCCCTTTCCAATAAAAGCAGCCATACAGTACACGTAGTTAATGTAAAAATACCTTTTTGATGTCATAGCTTCAGTATCTGCTAGACTACTTCCAATAAATTAAAGGCTCCTGTAAATGAAAAAAAAAATGACATCATGTAATTAATGCTATAGCTTATTAAGAGTAATAACTTCCATTAAGCTAATTAGGTAGTAAGCGTGCTGTAGCTGATTAAGGTCACATGCAGGAGTAAACCAGAATGGTCCCCTTGGAGCAGTCACAGTTTCCTACAAAATTTCACAGTGGGCTTCCTCTTCCAAAGGGACTATGATATAGCTGAAGGAACTTACCATCTATTAAGTGGCAGCACAAAGAGGCAGTCAGATGGGATGCTCTCTATCATTCCGAACGCGGCTGTTAATTTACTTTATTAGTAGGATTATAATTACAAAGGGGGAGTTAACAGCCGGTGCCATCTCCCTTCCCAAGCCCAGTGAGCAAAATCAATTTTTAGTACAGTGAGCTCTGTGATAGAATCTCCCATGGCTTTTTTAATTAGAATGTATAATGAGTGCCTTCCTGTGGGGTGCTTAGGAGGGTTATTATTGAGAAGTCCTCTTCTTCCTTGGTGCAATCAAGAATCATTACGATGTTACAGAGCAGCAAGTTTGAAATGCAATTAAACAGTTGCAACTGGGTTATTTCTTGCTGTGTGTTCTTTTTTTTTTTTCCTTTGTAGGACAATTATTACTTTGGCAATAATAGGATGATTGAATCTTACTCAGCCATTTAAAATGTGTTGACTTGAACACCACCAATTTGTCTTTTTTTATTTTTTATCCTATGCTAGATGACAAGGTGAGCAAGACGAAAAACGCTGCATGAAATGCTAATATAATATTTCAGACTCCAGGTCATGCATCAGTCCAAGGAGTATTATGTTAATTGAACAACTTTAAAGACATTTCCTATTATAGAAGTTTAGAAAATAGACAAAATATTGCCAAGTTTGACAATTTCATGAATGTGACACTTATATGACCCAGTTAAGTGATCCCCGCTGAAATCAATTAATTCAGGAAAACTGTTGATGTTGTTGGAAAATGATATTATGTTCACGTATTAAAAAACAGAATGAGACATCTTTCAAGTAAATGCTATCAAGCAGACAATGAACTTTCAAGGGCTGGTATCAGTCCAAAATTTAAAACAGCAGCATATGTAGTAAGAATTCTAAAAATGATTTTGGCATTGGAGCCCACTACAAATAATGCTTGAGATGCGTAACTTTAGTTCTGTAGTGTAGCTCCACTATAATAACAATATGCATTAGTAATTAGGACATTGATTTTACAATCAATTTCAAGTCAAGCTTCGTTGAAGGATTAGTGTAAAGTATATTGAAATCTTGTATACAGTGAGAACTGCGGACTTAGTAGATAAGATTTTTAGGGCATAGGGACATACAGTAGACTAGATAGAAGACTACCATGGACTAAAGGCCCCTAAACAGGCAATGAACAAGAATGACGAGGTCTCAGACTATCAGAAGGGATCCACATGGGATTACAGTCATCCCATTATGGATTCTGTAGCATTTTGGCAGGAATTCTTCATGCCAAAAATCTCTGGGCAGATTTGTCAGTATAGTTATAGTTTAGGGACTTGTGGGAAGCTGTGCTGCCATCGCTGGGCAGTTTTGCCCAGGGTGGTAATGAGGATTTGATTAGTCCTTTATTCTGGACAATATGTCACTGGGTCAGATTTCCCCGAGCATTAGTAACAGTTCATTAGGGACAGGGTCCCCATGTGACCAGCATTAGGGGTATACGTTTAGGGCTATCCAGGGCATGAGGGTCATGCCTGTTGGTCATCTGAACAATGTGGATGGATTGCCCCATCCCCCTATCTTATTTTAATGATGTTTGTAAAGTCTTGTTGGTTAACCTGGGGTAAAATTGCCTAATAATTAGTGGATTTTCTGGTTTAGCTTGAGTTTATAGCTGATTTGATTGTTGATTAGTCACTGATTATTATTAGAGATGAAGGAAATGTAAAAAAATTTAATTCAGCTGCTTCGCCAAACTTCGCCAGGAAATTTGATTTGTTACAAATTACTTTATAACAAATCACATTCCATTGTATGGAGCAGGGGATGATGGGGAACGCACCCCCCTGTCAGTTAACCCTTCAGATGCCGTGTTCAATGCTGATTGCGGCATCTGAGAGTTACATTCAGCCTATCAAGAATTTAATCAGGGGTTAATACAAAAAAATATATACACTCACTTCATCCATTTGATCATGGAGAGCCCGGGCATCTTGATTGAAGAAAACCCATCAATTCTCGTGACATCCCCACATCATCGATCTGGGCGAATGCAGTGGGATGACATCACTGCACCTACCCATCGTGGTGATGTCACACGTCAGCGCGTGCCATAAATGGTGCGGTTTCTTCAATCAAGATGACCGCGACGGCCTATCCACAAAAAAATGTATGAGGTGAGTATGTTTTACTTTTCTTTTTACTGCCATTTCAGGAAAAATTTATTCACTACCACGAACCGGCAGGAAATTCGAATTCGTACTGAATCCAATTTTTCCTGAAATTCGGATTGAATTCCACTTTGTTAACTTCAATACACTCAACGTTAATTATTATCATATACATTATTGGTAGAAGTTAACTAATAAAAGCCATGGCCAATCATTTTTCCATTTAAATTTGATTGTGTCTTTATTTTTACATTGTTGTTTAACAGGAAGTACATATGACTTCTAATCCCATGAACTGTTTGTTCCAGATAATTTCCTGTTGTTAAGCAGAGGGGAGAGCTGAATTTACATCCAGCATTCATCCCCTGTGTATGCAGGCCCATGTTTGGACAGGGTCAGCAATGACAGATTTTACTCAATTCAGCAGTTTAAAAAGACTAATACTGTCTATTTTCCATCCAAGGTGATAAAATCCACAACACGAAAATAGAACATAGACAACAAACAAAAGTCCTTACCCATCTGAGCGCTAACTAAACAGTGGATTATTCTCACCTATGTGCTCAGCATAACACAGGAGATTGGGCTTCACACAGACAACAGGTCATGCAGCTTCCAGGCTTCTGACCCTGGATGAGCTTTTCAGCTCTGTATTTATTCCCCCAGTAGTCCAGCAGCTACACCTGGGATCAGTTCAGGCTAGGGGAAAATGTCATGCTGGAATAGGGAGGGAAGGGCAAGTCCCACTACCAACCTACCCACCATTCCATAAAAATCCAGACCCATAAAACACTTTAATGAATCAGTTTTCTGTAACCTCATCTAGTGGTGGCTTTTTTCAGAATACAAGGGGTTGTGACAGATTACAAAAATATGGCTTTTTTCTTAAGTTGAAGTAAAAGAATGGACAGACAAGGCAATGTTCAATAGTGAAGGGTTCCTTTTGGGGATTTAGAGATTTTTTTTTTCAGGAGAAATAGCTGAGAACTTAAATCCCATGAACTAAAATGGATAGAGCAGCATGCTTTACTAATAATTCCATCATGGCTCTCTAATATAGTTCATTTTTTTTTTCTAATTTTATGTCCCTCATAGAACGGATGCAGAAATATAAAGATTCATTTGTTGCTAAACATAAATGCAAGAAATGGTCCAGTTGTTTATAATTGCCCCACCCCCTTTTCCCCCTTTTTCTTCCTCCACTGAGGCTTCCTCACACAAACTTTTGGGGTCAATTTTTGCAATATTTATATTGTCTTTGTATGTAATATTTTATTTTTTTATTTTTTATGTAGTAAAAATAATAAATGTCATTCATTTTGGCATATCAATTTCTGTCTAATAGAGCAAAGGGGATATTCATCTTGTCTTTGCTATCCGCACTGGCCTGAGCTTCTTCACTTTGGGAGCAAAATCATCCTGTTCTGTTTAATATGCAGCCCTTTTTTGAGTTCTTCAGAAAAGTATCTGAAGAATCTGTTCTGTTTTCATCTGCGACATCTTCTTTGCCATATCTCTGTCAAGAAACATCTACTGTGAGACAGTACGCCATACAGGTTTGCACCTTGGCTACTAAATTCAATTGGAATAATGAAATGCTGGTAGCTGTCTGATTGCATTAAAGATGAGCTAGTTGGACAAGACTTGCCTGCCACCCTGGATAACCTAATATCATCAACCACTGACATCAAGTTCCATGAAAGAAAATGTGAAACCGATCATATGCATCACATGCCTCAGATAGCTCCAAATTTCCAAAGACCTATTCAGTGTTCTACACCTTCCAGGATTTTGTCAATGATATATTTTGAAATCCTTTTTATGGTTGTTTGGCGATATACTTGATGATATTCTGGCATTTCTCCTGATTTAGACTTTAGTAATAGTCTCTTTTGTATTACAATATCTCCAAGAAAATCACCTTTATGCAAATTTGGAGAATGCCTCTTTGAGAAGGCTTGCCTGTATTTTGTAGGATACTGCAAATAGATGTGGAAAAACTGTCTGCTATGATCAAACCGACTTGTCTTTAGGGGCTAGAGGCAATGCAATGCTTCTTGGGATTTGCTAATTGTCAATTTATGCTTCACTTCTTATTTCTGGTTACACCCATTGCTGCTGTAACTGCCACAGCTTGGGAGGAGTGAAGCAGAGAATGGGAGTGGTAGCAGCTCTGGCTAAAATAATTAATAACAGTGGCAATGCTCACACCAATGCTCCCAAGGGCCAGGACAGCGATAGGAGGGTGCACCCTTTCAACCCTCACTCATCTTGATCTTGGGGATCCTGCCTGATGGTAGTTGCAGTGCCCTTGGTATTGTGTGTTTTGTGTGGGTGCAAGGCAGGAGACGTAGGTGCACTGGCCAGTAAATGGTGCTGGAGTCAGTAACCAGGCCAGTTATAGAAAATAGACAAGACTTATTATTAAAATGCAGAATGAAAGCTGTAGTACGATACATCCAACTTTATCACATACAGTTCCAAACTATTCATAGTGGAAATTATTCCTGATAGCAATGAATGGATATAGGCCAGGATGGGGATTGCAGTACTCCTTTCCTCTATCTCTCCAAAGTCTTTTTCTGCAAGCTGGACTGAAATTCACAGCTGAGGAGTACAGGATTAAGATACAGTGGGCCAGGTCATGTCCAAGTGTGAAGAGTGTCTCAGCAATGTCCCTCTCAGTGTAGTAAAGTCTCTTTCAGCCTTAAAAATCAAATACCTTACCGACTGACTCCAATGCTCGGCTTTGCAGATTCTGGATCTTCTAATTATTTCCTTTCTCTTTTTTTGTTAGCACTGTAAAGTAGTGATGGGTTGCTTGATGCAAATATACTTAGAGAAAATTATTCTCTGGAACTTAGGTCTACTACTCAGAGAAGTGGTGCAAATATAGATCTCTCTCACTTCCTAAGCTAACTCATTACTAACTAGACTGAACAAGGGATGGAGATAAAAATGTGGACACGCCCCTTTTTAGCTACCTGCAACCCCATATAACACCGCAGATAACACAGTGATAATGCTCGGAATACAATTAATGAATCAGATGTCACCAGTGACCTTCTCCTCTTCCAGTGGGACACAGCAGCAGCGCTGTAAGAGGAAGGAGGCAGAACCAGCTTTGAGAGCCCCGCACAGAACGTCCTGATGCTAGCAAGAGTCAGGATGTTACGACAAGGGCATTGTGGACACCATGGCTTATGCCTGTTATGAGTTCTTGGGCTGCCCACCCTCGTAATGCACACAGTGAAAATTGTTTGCATTGTCATAGTGAGAGGCCTTAGAATTAAGAACAGGCATATTGTGACCTGGGGCTGAACTGTAATGGTGTGGGCATACATAGGCACTCAGTGGCTTAAAGGGAAGGGGTGATTCTAGCCTTTCTGCTGACCCTGCTGTGGTAAATTCTCAATCCAACAACTCCGCTAGCCCTACTGTTAAAGAGATATTTGGATAGACATTAAATACATCTTTACAAAACATACAGGAGAATACAGTGTCACATACCTCTTACATCCCGTGATGTCTCCTCTGATGTGGATGCTCTCGTTCCTCATCTTCTCCATTTGGATAATTTCTTCTAGCCATGTCTCGCTTCTGCAGAGTTTAGCACAGAGACATCTTAGAATCCTCACATTTCTATGATCCTCCTCTTCTTGTGCCCCAACATTGTCATCCTGGTGCTACCCCAAATACTACACTGCAGAAACAACAGGGTCATACAGATATTCCTCCCGTAGTAACAGTGCTCCTATAGGACCCCCAATAGCAAGTCCATTAGCACTGCCCTAAATATTTTGCTCAATGATAATGCTCTCACAGCACCTGTAATATTAATAATGCCACCATAGGGACTCTAGTAGAAATAATGCCCTCTATACTGTTACCAGCAGTAACAAGACCCCTCTAAAAGGCCCTCCTATAGATCCCACAGTAGTAATAAAGCCCCCTATAGTGTCCCCAGTAGTTGTAATTCCTTCTATAGTGTCCCCACTAGTTATAATGCCCTATGTAGTAGCCCCAGTATTTATAAAGCCCCACTGCAGTTCCCCCTGTATTATAATGCCCCCTGTTGTGACACTACATATAATGCGCCTCCACCCCATAGTGCCCATAATGCCCTCTGTATTTATAGTATATACTGTATAATGCCCCCTCTGTGTATATATATATATATATATATTTTTTTTTGTCCCCTCTGTATTATTAGAATATATAATGGCCCCCTTTGTATTATTAGTATATATAATGTCCCCCTCTGTATTATTAGAAAATAAATTGGCACCCTCTGCATTATTAGGATATATAATTATATATTGACCCCCCTCTGTATTATAAGAATATACATTGGCCCCTTCTGTATTATTAGTATATATCATATCCCACTCTGTATTATTATAATATATATATACAGTACAGACCAAAAGTTTGGACACACCTTCTCATTCAAAGAGTTTTCTTTATTTTCAAGACTATGAAGGGATCAAAACTATGAATTAACACATGTGGAATTATATACATAACAAACAAGTGTGAAACAACTGAAAATATGTCATATTCTAGGTTCTTCAAAGTAGCCATCTTTTGCTTTGATTACTGCTTTGCACACTCTTGGCATTCTCTTGATGAGCTTCAAGAGGTAGTCACCTGAAATGGTCTTCCAACAGTCTTGAAGGAGTTCCCAGAGATGCTTAGCACTTGTCGGTCCTTTTGCCTTCACTCTGCGGTCCAGCTCACCCCAAACCATCTCGATTGGGTTCAGATCCGGTGACTGTGGAGGCCAGGTCATCTGGCGCAGCACCCCATTACTCTCCTTCATGGACAAATAGCCCTTACTTTCAAAGTTTTCCCAATTTTTCGGCTGACTGACTGACCTTCATTTCTTAAAGTAATGATGGCCACTCGTTTTTCTTTACTTAGCTGCTTTTTTCTTGCCATAATACAAATTCTAACAGTCTATTCAGTAGGACTATCAGCTATGTATCCACCTGACTTCTCCTCAACGCAACTGATGGTCCCAACCCCATTTATAAGGCAAGAAATCCCACTTATTAAACCTGACAGGGCACACCTGTGAAGTGAAAACCATTTCAGGGGACTACCTCTTGAAACTCATCAAGAGAATGCCAAGAGTGTGCAAAGCAGTAATCAAAGCAAAAGGTGGCTACTTTGAAGAACCTAGAATATGACATATTTTCAGTTGTTTCACACTTGTTTGTTATGTATATAATTCCACATGTGTTAATTCATAGTTTTGATGCCTTCAGTGTGAATCTACAATTTTCATAGTCATGAAAATAAAGAAAACTCTTTGAATGAGAAGGTGTGTCCAAACTTTTGGTCTGTACTGTATATATATATATATATATTGTGGGGACTCGCTCTGGTAGACAGGATTAGCAGTCGCAGTATAGAAGCAACAATTAGTTCTTTGGATCAAACAGTACAGTGTTTTATTTACACTTTAGGCAAGGGACTAAACAAGCACCTTGCGGTGCTGGTGGGAATTCACACCATGCGGTAATTCTGCCTCAAAGAGTCCTCATAGCAGCACCAACCTGTTTTCATGCCAAACAGGTAGCAAGCCTTCATCCAGATACAATGCTCCCAGATCCCAATACAGAGACATGGCTTCTGAGCCCAGCTTCCTATTTAAGGACAGCCAGGTGCTGAAAAAACCCGGACCGGCATTTCAAGTCCGGTCCGGTATTTGACCTCACCTATCTGTAAATCAGCCCAGCAGCACATGCTGGGAGGAAAATGCCTGTTTTTCCAGACCAAACCTCTCGCTGTCTCTCAATATATCGGTCCTCTCTGTATTATTAGTTTACAGTCAGGTCCATAAATATTGGGACATCAACACAATTTTAACATTTTTTGCTCTATGCACCACCACAATGGATTTGAAATGAAACGAAGATGATGTGCTTTAACTGCAGACTGTCATCTTTAATTTGAGGGTATTTACATCCAAATCAGGTGAACGGTGTAGGAATTACAACAGTTTGCATATGTGCCTCCCACTTGTTAAGGAACCAAAAGTAATGGGACAATTGTCTTCTCAGCTGTTCCATGGCCAGATGTGTGTTATTCCCTCATTATCCCAATTACAATGAGCAGATAAAAAGGTCCAGAGTTCATTTCAAGTGTGCTATTTGCATTTGGAATCTGTTGCTGTCAACTCTCAAGATGAGATCCAAAGAGCTGTCACTAGCAGTGAAGCAAGCCATCATTAGGCTGAAAAAAACAAAACAAACCCATCAGAGAGATAGCAAAAACATTAGGCGTGGCCAAAACAACTGTTTGGAACATTCTTGAAAAGAAGGAACACACCGGTGAGCTCAGCAACACCAAAAGACCCGGAAGACCACAGAAAACAACTGTGGTGGATGACCAAAGAATTCTTTCCCTGGTGAAGAAAACACCCTTCACAACAGTTGGCTAGGTCAAGAACACTCTCCAGGAGGTAGGCGTATGTGTGTCAAAGTCAACAATCAAGAGAAGACTTCACCAGAGCGAATACAGAGGGTTCACCACAAGATGTAAACCATTGGTGAGCCTCAAAAACAGGAAGGCCAGATTAAAGTTTGTCAAACGACATCTAAAAAAGCCTTCACAGTTCTGGAACAACATCCTATGGACAGATGAGACCAAGATCAACTTGTACCAGAGTGATGGGAAGAGAAGAGTATGGAGAAGGAAAGGAACTGCTCATGATCCTAAGCATGCCACCTCATCAGTGAAGCATGGTGGTGGTAGTGTCATGGCATGGGCATGTATGGCTGCCAATGGAACTGGTTCTCTTGTATTTATTGATGATGTGACTGCTGACAAAAGCAGCAGGATGAATTCTGAAGTGTTTCTGGCAATATTATCTGCTCGTATTCAGCCAAATGCTTCAGAACTCATTAGACGGCGCTTCACAGTGCAGATGGACAATGACCCAAAGCATACTGCAAAAGCAACCAAAGAGTTTTTTAAGAGAAAGAAGTGGAATTTTATGCAATGGCCAACCCAATCTCCTGACCTGAATCCGATTGAGCATGAATTTCACTTGCTAAAGACAAAACTTAAGGGAAAATGCCCCAAGAACAAGCAGAAACTGGAGACAGTTGCAGTAGAGGCCTGGCAGAGCATCACCAGGGATGAAACCCAGCGTCTGGTGATGTCTATGCGTTCCAGACTTCAGGCTGTAATTGACTGCAAAATATTTGCAACCAAGTATTAAAAAGTGAAAGTTTGATTTATGATTATTATTCTGTCCCATTACTTTTGGTCCCTTAACAAGTGGGAGGCACATATGCAAACTGTTGTAATTCCTACACCGTTCACCTGATTTGGATGTAAATACCCTCAAATTTAAGCTGACAGTCTGCAGTTAAAGCACATCTTGTTCGTTTCATTTTATATCCATTGTGGGGGTGTATAGAGCCAAAAATGTTAGAATTGTGTCAATGTCCCAATATTTATGGACCTGACTGTATATAAGGACCCCTCTTTATTATTAGTACATATAATGGTCCACTTTGTATTATTAGTATAGAATGGCCCGCTCTGTATTATTATTATTATTATTATTATTATTATTATAATAAAATGGCCCTCTCTATATTATTAGCATTATAATGCCCCACCTCTGTAATAATAGTATGTAATGGTCCCCTTTGTAATTTTTGTATACAGTGGGATGCGAAAGTTTGGGCAACCTTGTTAATCGTCATGATTTTCTTGTATAAATCGTTGGTTGTTACGATAAAAAATGTCAGTTAAATATATCATATAGGAGACACACACAGTGATATTTGAGAAGTGAAATGAAGTTTATTGGATTTACAGAAAGTGTGCTATAATTGTTTAAACAAAATTAGGCAGGTGCATAAATTTGGGCACCACAAAAATGAAATGAAATCAATATTTAGTTGATCCTCCTTTTGCAGAAATTACACCCTCTAAACGCTTCCTGTAGGTTCCAATGAGAGTCTGGATTCTGGTTGAAGGTATTTTGGACCATTCCTCTTTACAAAACATCTTTATTTTATTCAGGTTTGATGGCTTCCGAGCATGGACAGCTCTCTTTAAGTCACACCACAGATTTTCAATTATATTCAGGTCTGGGGACTGAGATGGCCATTCCAGAACCTTGTACTTGTTCCTCTGCATAAATGCCTTAGTGGATTTTGAGCAGTGTTTAGGGTCGTTGTCTTGTTGAAAGATCCAGCCCCGGCGCAGCTTCAGCTTTGTCACTGATTCCTGGACATTGGTCTCCAGAATCTGCTGATACTGAGTGGAATCCATGCGTCCCTCAACTTTGACAAGATTCCCAGTCCCTGCACTGGTCACACAGCCCCACAGCATGATGGAACCACCACCATATTTTGCTGTAGGTAGCAGGTGTTTTTCTTGGAATGCTGTGTTCTTTTTCCTCCATGCATAACGCCCCTTGTTATGGCCAAATAACTCAATTTAAGTTTCATCAGTCCACAGCACCTTATTCCAAAATGAAGCTGGCTTGTTTAAATGTGCTTTAGCCCACCTCAAGCGGCACTTTTTGTGCTGTGGGCGGAGAAAAGGCTTCCTCTGCATCACTCTCGCATACAGCATCTCCTTGTGTAAAGTGCGCCGAATGGTTGAACGATGCACAGTGACTCCATCTGCAGCAAGATGATGTTGTAGGTCTTTGGTGCTGGTCTGTGGATTGACTCTGACTGTTCTCACCATTCGTCGCTTCTTTCTATCCGAGATTTTTCTTGGTCTGCCACTTCGAGCCTTAACTTGAACTGAGCCTGTGGTCTTCCATTTCCTCAATATGTTCCTAACTGTGGAAACAGACAGCTGAAATCTCTGAGACAGCTTTCTGTATACTTCCCCTAAACCATGATGGTGAACAATCTTTGTCTTCAGGTCATTTGAGAGTTGTTTTGAGACCCCCATGTTGCTACTCTTCAGAGAAAATTAAAAGAGGAGGGAAACTTACAATTGACCCCCTTAAATACTCTTTCTCATAATTGGATTCACCTGTGTATGTAGGTTAGGGGTCACTGAGCTTACCAAGCCAATTTGAGTTCCAATAATTAGTTCTAAAGGTTTTGGAATCAATAAAATGACAACAGTGCCCAAATTTATGCACCTGCCCAATTTTGTTTAAACAATTATAGCACACTTTCTGTAAATCCAATAAACTTCATTTAACTTCTCAAATATCACTGTGTGTGTCTCCTATATGATATATTTAACTGACATTTTTTATCGTAACAACCAACGATTTATACAGGAAAATCATGACGATTAACAAGGTTGCCCAAACTTTCGCATCTCACTGTATAATCCCCCATCTGTAATAATAGTATATAATCTCCCCTTCTGTATTATTAGTATATAATTGCACCCTCTATATAGTTCCCCCTCTGTATTAACAATATACTGTATAGTACCCCCTATGCATTATTAGTATATAGTGGCCCCCTCTGGTTTATTAATATATATCATTCCCCCTCTGCAGTACATAAAATGGTCTCATCCACCCCCAGTACTGACTTCATTAGCAAAGACATATGTTAAAAAAAACAAAACAAAGCAAATACTCTCCTGTGATCCTCTGTCACCGCCAATGGCCTGAGTTCCGGTGCAGACGGTCACACCATGCCCTCCTGCACTGCGTCATTACGTAATCTCATGAGACCTGACGCAAATGCCACGTTTCATGCATGAGCTGCCACTGGCGAACATGGAAGTTACACTGGGGAGTAGACCTGTCCATCTGCTGCATTAAGAAATCGTTGACCACCTTCCTCTGCTCGTACAGCTGGTCTAACATATGAAGAGTGGAGTTCCAACGGGTGGAAACTTCGCATATCAGTTATTGTTGGGGAAGAGCATTTTACCTTTTGCCTTTGCAGCTCAAGGAGGGCATGTTTTGCATGGTAAGGAGTGGCTGAAGCATATGCACAGTTTCCTGGACATTTTTAACAGCTCTTGCAGTTCTGTGGAAGACTTGAGGAACCGGGTGACAATGAGATTGAAGATGTGCGCCATGAAGGGCGCATGGTCAGCCCAGCCCTCCCTGACGCAACACAGTCAAAATGTTCTTCCCATTGTCAGTAACCATGGTTTCTATCTCCAATTGGCAAGCGAATGTTTGATTCCTTTATTCATGATGCAGAGCAGTTCCTCCCCAGTGTGGCTCCGTTAGCCCAGGCTGACGAGGTGCAGAACGACATGACAATGCCATGCTTTGCATAGGGGATATCCTGGAGGACCACTGTGAACTATGCCTAAGGGGGAGGGGGAGGACAAGGTGGAGGATGAGGAGGCAGAGGAGGACATTGGTGCAGAAATCCCAGCATTACAACGCAGAGGCGATATTGCCATCACCTGGTTAAGTTGTGGGTGTGCCTGGGCCGGAACCACATTTACCCAATGGGCTGTGAACGACATACACTCACCTAAAGAATTATTAGGAACACCTGTTCTATTTCTCATTAATGCAATTATCTAGTCAACCAATCACATGGCAGTTGCTTCAATGCATTTAGGGTTGTGGTCCTGGTCAAGGCAATCTCCTGAACTCCAAACTGAATGTCAGAATGGGAAAGAAAGGTGATTTAAGCAATTTTGAGCGTGGCATGGTTGTTGGTGCCAGACGGGCCGGTCTGAGTATTTCACAATCTGCTCAGTTACTGGGATTTTCACGCACAACCATTTCTAGGGTTTACAAAGAATGGTGTGAAAAGGGAAAAACATCCAGAATGCGGCAGTCCTGTGGGCAAAAATGCCTTGTGGATGCTAGAGGTCAGAGGAGAATGGGCCGACTGATTCAAGCTGATAGAAGAGCAACGTTGACTGAAATAACCACTCGTTACAACCGAGGTATGCAGCAAAGCATTTGTGAAGCCACAACACGCACAACCTTGAGGCGGATGGGCTACAACAGCAGAAGACCCCACCAGGTACCACTCATCTCCACTACAAATAGGAAAAAGAGGCTACAATTTGCATGAGCTCACCAAAATTGGACTGTTGAAGACTGGAAAAATGTTGCCTGGTCTGATGAGTCTTGATTTCTGTTGAGACATTCAAATGGTAGAGTCCGAATTTGGCGTAAACAGAATGAGAACATGTATCCATCCTCTGATGGCTACTTCAAGCAGGATAATGCTCCATGTCACAAAGCTCGAATCATTTCAAATTGGTTTCTTGAACATGACAATGAGTTCACTGTACTAAAATGGCCCCAGACAGTCACCAGATCTCAACCCAATAGAGCATCTTTGGGATGTGGTGGAACGGGAGCTTCGTGCCCTGGATGTGCATCCCTCAAATCTCCATCAACTGCAAGATGCTATCCTATCAATATGGGCCAACATTTCTAAAGAATGCTATCAGCACCTTGTTGAATCAATGCCACGTAGAATTAAGGCAGTTCTGAAGGCAAAAGGGGGTCCAACACCGTATTAGTATGGTGTTCCTAATAATTCTTTAGGTGAGTGTATATTGTACTTGACCATAGTTACAACTTTTTATGTCAGTGCTGACATGAAATCTAGCAGACACCGAGAGGCCCAAGGATTCGCCCAACTTCTGCTCAACGTACATGTGCAGGGCTGATACAGCTTTTTTGGAAAAGTAATGTCTGCTTGAGACTCTCCACCTTGGGTGGGCACAAGCCATCAGTTCTCTGAAATGTGCAATGTAGGACTGCAGTACCAGCAACTTGACCAGGTGGATGTTCAGCTTTTGCATGTTGGATGAGTGCACACATACTGATGTCTTTTTGCAATCGCCTGGGAATCGATTACTGTCGAAACAAGTGATGATGAGGAGGAGTATCAGGAGAAATAGATGACATTGATGTCCATGGGGAAGAACAACCTCTCCCTTCTGCTGATGTTGAGAAGCCCTGACTGCTTGAGAGGGGGTGCAGGCCAGTGGGAGATGCTTCGGTTTCTGCATCAAGCTGTAAGACTAAATAAGTGGCACGGTTTTCCCATGTCACTTTATGGTGATGCTCCATGTGTTGACCCTGGCTGACCCTCTCCCTGCTCACACATGCTGAATATCACCACGTTAACGTCCCCAAGTGACTTGGTGAAAAATCCCCACAATGCCAAGCATTTTCCCTCCACCATGATGCCTGCCAGATGCTACTTTTATAAAACTGTGCACTTCTAGTGTGTTCCTCACAGGTAGTCTCCCGAGTAGGAGACGGTGTACCCCTCAAGTGTTTGGCTCCAGATCTCCCACTGCTTCCACACTGCTGTCTCACGGGCACGCTTCCACCCTGCTGGCACACTTCCACCCTATTGTCTCACGGGCACGCTGCCACCCACACCCACTAATGATGATTATGCCCCCACTTCACCTGGCTCCCTAGTGCGATCGGCTATATCATAATCTACAAATGTTTGGTCATCACTTGTGTCACCTTCACCTGTCTCTTGCGCACGTCTCTGACCTCTTGCAACATGTGCTCCCACCCTACTGCCATCATTGATAGTGGCACGCCTAAATGACTCTACAGTGGACCTTTCCTCCAAGCCTGGGCTGGCCTATAACTGCTCACTGTCCTCACAAAGATCATTGTCGCTGAAAAGCATAGCAGAGCCAATGTCAGAAGGAGCAGCAAAAGAAAGAGGCAAGTTCAGGACAGGTGAAGGCATGGAGGCAGTTCATGGGCCATGCCAACTAAGCATGGTGTCAGAGGAACCCACCGACTCCTGGCTGTTTGTATCTGTTGTCATTTGAGATGATGTTGAAGAGCAAGTCAACCATTCCAGTACAGCTGGATTGTTGGTCAAAAGATGACTGCTGGATGACAATATCAGGTCTGGCCTGTTGCTGCAGATGCTACTCCCCCCACTTCTTCTGCTACTTGTGCCGGCTACAGCAACATTTTTGCCACTGTCAGTCCATTTGGAGGGCCCAGGCAACTGTCTGTTGGCCATAGTGTACAGTAATTGTATCACTAACTAAAATAACTCAATAACTCGGAATGTCGGTGCACTAGATTGTGATGCACACAGTGATATATTACACCTGCCTTTAATACTGAGACACAGTAACTGTATCACTAAAATAACAGATTACTCTGAATGTCAGTACACTAGAACGTGATGCACACGTCAATACATTATCCCTGCACTCAATAATCTTTATTAAAACAGTTTGCAGCAACACAGTCCCTAGTGCATGAGCACTTACCACGTCTTTTCCTATGCTCAGCTCACAGGACAATGGCAGAGACCACACGGAATGAGGTTTTTATAGGGCTGTGACATCACAGGGGATGGCTATCCATGAATTGTCTGGCTGCACAGCATTATGGGTGATCTCGCATTCCTGGGCTTCTTACTTTCACTTTGTAACACGTGCGGCTGACATTTTTGTAAAAACTGTTTTCTTAACAGATAGTGTTGGGCGAGCATGCTCGGCCGAACACTAATTTTACTCGAGCATCACGATGCTCGGCACATCGTGGTGTTCGGCCGACAAACAACCGTGCCTGAAAAATGCAGAAACCAAAAATATCAACATTCACACCAGTGTCACTGCTCTTGGATGCATCCTCCACCAATTGTGGGGACTCGCTCTGGATTATACACAGTATAGAGGCACCAACAAGTTCTTTGGATCAAACAGTTCAGTGTTTTATTTACACTTTAGACAAGTGACAAAACATCATTATGCGCCTACCATGGTGAATAAGGGTAATGGGGAATCAGGGTTCCATGCCGGAGAGGGAGCCTGTAATTTTGGATTTGGAAACGTTAGACAGGAGAGGCACTGCTGCCGCTTTGTTGACTCTAGATAATTTTGCACGTCCCCGTGATGTCCACGATCCAATTGGATATCTTCTCTATCAACTTTTGATGTTCTTTTATGCACCTACCATGGTGATTACGGGTAACGGGGAATAAGGGTTCCATGCCGGAGAGGGAGCCTGAGAAAGGGATACCACATCCAAGGGAAGTCAATGGCTGAAATGTGATTGAGCGGAAATGTGGGACAAGTTGTTAAAGTGGAAGGATCGAATGAAAGGAGGGGGCACGCGTCAATTAAAGACGAATTTTAGAAATTTAAGTCCCTGTCACCTATGCAGAGCAGGGGTTTTTCATCGGCAAAAATGGGTTAATGTCACCCACCAATGGAACAGACGATTTTTTAAAATTTTAGTCCCTGTCAACTATGCAGAGCAGGGGTTTATTCACGGCAAAACTGGGTTCATGTCACCCACCAATTGAACAGCCGATTTTACAAAAATTAGTTCCCTGTCATCTTTGCAGAGCAGGGGTTTGTATACGGCAAAAATGGTAAAATGTCACCTGAGAATGTAACAGATGATTTTTTTTTGTTTTTATTTCCCTGTCCGCTATGTAGAGCAAGGGTATATCACAGCCAAAAATAGGTGAATGTCACCCGGCAATGTAACAGACGAATTAGTAAAAAAAAAATCCCTGTCCGCTATGTAGAGCAAGGGGTATATCACAGCCAAAAATTGGTAAATGTCACCCAATAATGTAACAGACAAATTAGTGAAATTTATTTCCCTGTCCACTATGTAGAGCAGGGTTATATCACAGCCAAAAATTGGTGAATGTCACCCAACAATGTAACAGACGAATTAGTGAACTGTATTTTTGCCTATCCACAATGTAGAGCAGGGGTATATCACAGCCAAAAATTGGTGAATGTCACCCGGCAATGTAACAGACAAATTAGTGAAATTTCTTTCCCTGTCCGCTATGTAGAGCAGGGGTATATCACAGCCAGAAATTGGTGAATGTCACCCGGCAATGTAACAGACAAATTAGTGAAATTTCTTTCCCTGTCCACAATGTAGAGCAGGGGTATATCACAGCCCAAAATTGGTAAAATGTCACCCAACAATGTAATCAGCACAAGTTAGTATGTGTCCAACTCGGTGGTCGTTGCGGAGACACTGCAGCATGTAATTGCTCATGTGTGCCAGGCTGCCCAGAGGCAACAACAAGCTGTCCTCTGTGGGATGTGTATCACCTGGCGTTTGTGGGTGCAGAAACCAACCCTCTGAGCCACTTGTAAATGACTGGCTTGAAACCCTATGCAATGATCCCTCTTCCTCCTCCACCTCCTGTGCCACATCATTTTCCATCATCGCCAGAAGCGTTTTTTTAAGGAGGCATAGAAATGGGATAGTAACGCTGAGAACGGCGTCATCGGCACTGGCCATGTTGATGGAGTACTCGAAACAGCGCAACAAGGCACTCAGGTCTCGCATAGAGGCCCACTCATTGGTGGTGAAGTGGTGCTGTTCCGCAGAGCGACTCATCCATGCGTGCTGCAGCTGAAACTCCACTATTGCCTGCTGCTGCTTGCACAGTCTGGCCAGCATGTGCAAGGTGGAGTTCCACCTTGTGGGCACGTCACATATGAGTGGTGAGCTGGAATCCCGAAGTTACGCTGCAGCGCTGACAGGCGAGCAACCGCAGGGTGAGAACGCCGAAAGCGCACACAGACGGCCCGCACTTTCTGCAGCAGCTCTGACATATCCGGGTAATTTTTAAGGAATCTCTGCACCACCAAATTCAGCACATGCTCCAGGCAAGGGATGTGCGTCAAACCTGCTAGTCCCAGAGCTGCTATGAGATTTCGCCCATTACCGCACAACCACCAGGCCGGGCTTGAGGCTCACTGGCACCAACCACTCTTTTGTCTGTTGTTCCATGCCCATCCACAGCTCCTGCGCAGTGTGGGGTTTGTCCCCTAAACAGATACGTTTTAAAATTGCCTGCTGTCATTTATCCCTGGCTGTGCTGAAGTTGGTGGTGAAGGTGTTACGATTACCGGATGAGGATCTGGTAGAGGATGAGGAAGCAGAGTAGGAGGAGGAAGGCAACAGGAGGCAAACTGAAGCGCCCTGCAATCCTCAGTGGTGGAAGGACATGCGCCAAACTGCTATCCGCCTCAGGCCCAGCCCCCACTGCATTTACCCAGTGTGCTGTTATGGAGATATAACGTCCCTGACCGTGCTTACTAGTCCACGTATCTGTAGTTAGGTGGACCTTGCCACAGATGGCGTTGCGCAGTGCACACCTGATTTTGTCCCCCACTTGGTTGTGCAGGGAAGGGATGGCTCGCCTGGAAAAGTTGTAGCTGCTGGGCACAACGTACTGTGGGACAGCCACCGCCATAAGGCATTTAAAACTCTCCGTCTCCACCAGACGGAATGACAGCATTTCAAAGGCCAGTAATTTTTTAATGCTGGCATTCAGGGCCAGGGATCGCAGGTGGGTAGGGGGGTACTTCATTTTTCGCTCCAGTGTTTGGGAGATAGAGAGCTGAACGCTTCCATGGAACACTGTGGAGATACTTGTTGACCCAGGTGGTGGCGTTCCTCTGTTTGTGAGGTGGCAGGTGCCACTGTCACTCCAGAGGTGGATGAAGAGGCCGAGACTGCAGCCGAAGAAGAAGCAGAAGGAGCCAGAGACCTTTCTTTGTTTTTGAGGTGTCTACTCCACTGCAGCTCATGCTTTGCACTTAGATGCCTCGCTTCAGACTCTGATTGCACAGCATGCAAACCACTCGTGTCTTGTCGTCAGAACATTGTCTGGAAAACTGCCACGCCAGGGAACTCCTTGGAGCTGGCTTTGGTGTGCTCGGTCCCTTAATGCAGTAGCAGGCGTACTATCTAGGGGTCGGCCGCTCCGCTTTTGCACCCTGCTCCCTCTTCTGCTGTGCTGGTGGCTCTGTGCGACCACCACCTCTTCCTCCGAACTACACAGGTCACTCGCATGACCTTGATTCCATGTGGGGTCAAGGACCTATCATCCTCCACATCATCTTCCACCCAGTCTTCGCCCCTGCCCTCCTTGTCAGTCTGCACACCGCAGAAAGTCATAGCAGTTGGCACCTGTGTTTCGTCATTATCCGAGACGTGGTGCGGTGATCCTCCCATGTCCTCATCCTGAAACATAAGTGGTTGGGCATTGGTGTACTCAATATCTTCCACTTCTGGGGCAGGGCTATGTGGATGGCCCTGGGAAACCCTGCTTGCAGAGTCATCAAAAAGCAGAAGAGAGGGGCGGAGCCTGACCGCGCTAGATGGTGGAAGCTCAAGAGTAGCGCTCCCGCCACCAAGCCTTTCCTAAGCCTATTAGTATGCACACTAACCCTCCGGAATGGTAAAAATCCAGCCGAAGAACTCTCTGGGCTGCACGGTGTCTACTTTGGAGGACTCCCAACCCCATAAAGATATGGAGAAATTTATCAACCGACAATCGCTGCAGCAGGCTGGGCGCGCTTCTAAGATGGCGCCCCGGCTGAAAGACACAGCGCTTCCTCTCCCTTAATCTAATGCTCCGGACACCGACGCTACATCGGAGTTCTCCCCCTTATATCTAGAGGTGATTGACCCCACCACCCTTACCAGGAATTTTCTGGACGAGGCTTTGTCGAGGGCTTTGGCCCCGATAGCTGCTCATCTGGCGCACATTAAAACGGAGGTCCGCCATATTGGGGATAGAGTGGAGTCTCTGGAACAGAACCAGGACGCATTACTAACTTTTAACACGGCAGTTAGAGTCACCTTAGACTCCCACCGCATAGCGATAAACAACTCTCTATTACTCCTAGAAGATCAGGAGAATAGAAGCCGTAGAAAGAATCTGAGAATCAGGAACCTCTCTGAGGCCGCAGATAAAGAGGATTTATTCAGAATCATGAGGGATCTATTTGAGCTTCTGCTGGGCCCAGACAGGGGCGAACAAGTGGTGGTTGAGAGAGTTCACAGGGCTTTGCGACCAAAGCCTCTTCCCTCTGATAACCCCAGAGATGTTATATGCGAGTTGTTAAGCTTCAGAGACACAGAAGCTATTCTGCAAAGGGCCAGATCTATGGGAGAAATTCAGCTTCAGGACCTTGCATCCTCCACCTTACAGAAAAGGAGACTGTTAAAACCCCTCACGGATCTTCTGTGCTCCTCTAAAATTATATACCGCTGGCTATTTCCCTTCGGCCTTCTCATCATACACGGAAACAAACGCTAAACTATCCGTGCACCAGAGGACCTAAGACAGATTTGGGAACCACTGAACCTGGAGCCTATGGTCCTATCTTCTTGGATGCTGGTTCCCCTGGAAGAGGACTTACCTCCGCTGTAAGTCCCGTCGAAATGGTCCACGGTTAAGAGGCAGAAGAACAGAAGGAATGGTGGCCCCTCGAGGATGGATACTAATGATTGAATGAGGTCGCTTTACCCTACCTGATACTGATACCGAATGGTATCCCTTTCACTCTAGTTCTTCCTACTGTGTTCGTTTCTCTGTAATTCGATCACAAAGGTCCAGTTACGAGGGTCCAGTTACAGCCCCCTCCTCTTTCCCCCCTCCCCCCCCTTTTCCCTCTTATTCCCCTCCCATCATGTTCCTGGTACATAGGAACGTCTGTATTCGTGTGGGCCGGATTCTCTATGTTATGGTATTGAAAATGTTTTGCTTACGGAGTTAGTCCATTTACTCTGCCATATGATATGGGCTTAGGTTATTAAGGCTTGAGCAGATCTGGCTGACACATGTTAGTGTTCTCCCCAATTCAAACATCTATGTGCATAGTTAGATTGCACACCTATGGAGCTTTAAGTTCTATAAAGCTCCTTTCAGTTGTTGTTAGGTTCTTAAAGTTGGATCATAGAGCAGCCTTGTGCTTCTCTAAATCAGTTGTGATGGCAGCTTTACAACTAAATGTGACCACTTTTAATGTGAATGGGTGCAATAATCCTATTAAGAGAAGCCAAATTTTTCAGATTTTAAGGTCAGGCAAATCGCAAAAAATTATGCTACAGGAGACGCATTTTAAGAAAGGTCAGGTCCCTAATCTTGCTCGATCCTCCTTTCAAACTTGGTTTCACTCCTGTAACATATCTGCTTCATCTAGAGGTGTTAGTATTGGTGTACATGAAAGTGTTCCCTTATGTGTAATGGTGGAGATTGTGGACCCTGAGGGGAGGTATTTGCTCTTAAAGGGCAAGTTGGGTGGAGTAGAGGTCACCTTATGTAACCTGTATGCCCCTAACAACAACACTTCCAAATGGTTGCTCAAGATTTTACATAAGATATTCGTTTTTTCATCTGGTATGCTGATTATAGGAGGGGACTTTAATTTAACCCTAAATCCTCTCTTGGATGCATCCACTCGCAGGTCTGCAGTCTCCTCTGGGGTGGTGAAGGGGATACTTAGCAGGATCAGAGATATGGGTTTGTGTGACGTTTGGAGATCCATTCATGCTGATAGAAAAGAATATTCCTATTATTCACATCCCCATAAATCTTACCAACGCCTCGATTACTTACTTGTCTCTGACAGGTTGTTACCCCAGGTTAGTAAAGCTGAAATACACAATATCACTATTTCAGACCATGCCCCGGTATCCCTCTCCTTTATTGTCCCTGGGGCCTCCGGCAAAGAATGGGTTTGGTCTCTCAACCCAACGCTTCTAGACACTCAAACTGATTCTGATACCTTTGGGAATAAGCTGACGGATTATTTCACACTCAATGCTATGTCTGAGGCCTCTCCAGCTTCAGTCTGGGAAGCTCATAAACACTTTGTGCAAGGTAAATTCATAGCATTGGGTTCTTACTTAAAGAAAAAACGTGAAATGCGTCTAAACTCCCTGCTGTCCAGAATTTCATCACTGGAACATGCCCATAAGAGAACCATGTCAGATGAAGACCTAGAGGCCCTGTCAGCTCTAAGGGAGGAATTGAAAGATCTTTTAAATGTAAAAGCAGCCAAGGACTATCTCAAAGTTAGGCATAAACAATACGCTCATGGTAACAGAGGTAACAGATTAATGTCGGCCCTTATTAAAAAGAGAAATGATCAGTCCTATATAGCCAAAATGCGTAGTGATAAAGGAACTGTAGTGTCAGATACTCAAAACATAGCCAAAATATTTAATTCATATTATGCAGCTCTATATAACTTACGTAAAGATGAGCCCTCCAATGCCATTCAGGACAGGTGCATCCTTACCAATAGCTTTTTAACTTCTCTTAATTTGCCAACATTGTCACAGGCAGACAGCGAATCCTTGACCTCTCCTATCACCCTGGTAGAAGTTCAAAAAGTTCTTAACTCCATCCCCTCAGGGAAAAGCCCGGGCCCTGATGGCCTACCGATTGCATATTATAAAATAATATTCCATGTACTTGGCCCCCATCTGGTGACTTACTTCAACTCCCTGCTAGATGGTGCTTCTCTGGCAAAACAAGCACTAGAGGCTCATATTGTGGTCCTCCCAAAACCAAATAAAGATCCAGAAGTTCCCTCTAACTACAGGCCCATATCCCTCTTAAACACTGACATAAAAATTTGGGCCAAATTGTTGGCACACAGAATCACCCCATTCTTACAAACCCTTGTTTCTCCTGAACAGACGGGCTTTGTTGGGGGGCGTGAGTGCAGGGACAGCACCTTCAGAGTCCAGATGTTAATACAACACGCTCTGAGGAATAAGAATAGCCTGACTCTACTAAGCACAGATGCCAAAAAGGCTTTTGATAGAGTAGACTGGAGGTTTATGGAGGCCACTCCTCGCAGGTTTGGCTTTCACTCTAAATTTGTTGGAGCGGTGATGTCCCTGTACTCAGCCCCTCATGCAAGAGTGAGGGTCAATGGCATACTATCTCCTTATTTTAATATTTCTAATGGTACTCGCCAGGGGTGCCCGTTGTCCCCTACCATTTTTATACTCTGCCTGGAGACCCTTATACAAACAATTAGACAGAATGATAACATCAAAGGGGTTAAAATTGGCCCCACACAACACACAGTTGCGGCCTTTGCCGATGACATGCTGTTAATTTTGTCTGACCCTGTCACTGCTTTCCCGGAAGTCTTGAATTTATTGGAATTTGGCCACATGTCCAATTTTAAAATAAATCTCCCAAAATGTTCGGCCATGGGAATTAATTTGCCCAATAGCACTGTCACCGTATTGGCCAAATCTTTTCCCTTCCAATGGTCTACATCACATATTAAATACCTAGGGGTTAATATATCTACTGCCCCCAGTCAACTATTTCGCTTAAATTATTCTCCCGTTATCAGACATCAAGACACAATTAGAGGACTTAAAGGGACACTGACAGGCCTTCTGAGCATAATTAGCTCTTTATATGCCCCCCTAGGTCTTATAATAAGTTCCCAATTCATAAAAGTATTATCCCTGTGCGCATTATAAAACGTTAAAAATAATCTTTATAATCACCTCTCCTTTCTGCCTAAGGGGCGTTCTTTGCGACGCATTTGTGCCCAGCCGCGTCCCAACTGCCGGGTCCTTAGACACGCCCATCTCATTAGTATTCACTTGGCGCAATGTGATCCCGGCGAGCGAGGGTGCCGGGCGCATGCTCATGATCTCCGAATGTCGGGGACTGAGAAATACCGCCCAGCGAAGTGAATACTAATGAGATGGGCGTGTCTAAGGACCCGGCAGTTGGGACGCGGCTGGGCACAAATGCGTCGCAAAGAACGCCCCTTAGGCAGAAAGGAGAGGTGATTATAAAGATTATTTTTAACGTTTTATAATGCGCACAGGGATAATACTTATATGAATTGGGAACTTATTATAAGACCTAGGGGGGCATATAAAGAGCTAACTATGCTCAGAAGGCCTGTCAGTGTCCCTTAAAGATCCCCTTCCTGTCCTGGATTGGTAGGAAGAATCTTTTAAAGACTTACGTCCTCCCTAGATTATTATATTTTTTCCAGACCCTGCCGATCTCCCTTCCTAACTCCTATTTGTCACAAGCACAAAGAATCTTTTCGACCTTCATATAGAGGAAATCTAGACCTCGGATTTCTTACAACCTCTTATCCCAACGAATCTCCAGAGGTGGTTTTGGCCTTCCAGATGTCAAAAGCTACTACTTAGCCAATCTGATTAGATTACATTCAGAAATTCTGAACCCTTATTCTTGTAAACTAGGCTGTCAGATAGTCAACAACTTATGGGACCCCTCAGAACTAGTCAGATTATGGGAGACCACGCCTTCTGCTGCTGTTGGAGGTAATACGTTAAATCCTACATATGCAGGGGTGTACAGGGCCTGGAAGAAGGTTTCATCTCTGTTGGAACTCCCTAGAGGTCCTTCCCCTTTTATGCCTATACGCTTAATTCCTTTTCACCTACATATGAGATATAGAGACGAATTTAATCTGTGGCCTAGCTTCGGGAATACAGCGGTGGGTGACGTATTGAAGGGCAATATGGTCCCGGAGATACATAAATTGAAGGAATCCTATAATGTACTCAAATGGTTGCATTTGCATTACCTACACTTCAGTAGCGTATGCAAAGACTATCTGGGTAAAGCTCAAAAGGATTACATTCCCTCTTGGTATGACGCCATTTTACAATCTCCCAACCCTAGAAGTAAACTACTCTCATGCCTCTATAATAAAATACTGGAACCAGAGGGTAGTAAGAGACCGTCTTATATTACCCAGTGGGAGTCTGACCTTGGGATAAAAAAACACATAAGAAACGCAGAGAAATCGCAGGTGCGTTTTTTTTTTATGCCCTTCCTTGCTCTTTCTACTTTCTTCATTCCCAAAGAGGGGATTCTATTTAGCATGTATATAAATATATGGATATGAATATAAATATAGGATGTAACATAGATTTATGCATCTTATTACTTTATGGATCTAATTACATGCGTCTTTCAGTTGAAAAATAGGTTTTCTCTATAAAACCAAAAGTTCTCCCATAATTGGTGATAAATAAAACAACATGAGTGGAATAAAGAAAGAAAATGAGAAAAAGCCCTTTTTGTTGCTTTCTCTGTTCTTTTCTCTTCCAAAGAGGGTATTTTGATTGGCATGTATATAAATATAAGATGCAGTACAGATTTATGCGTCTTGTTACCTTGTAGATTCAACTACATGCGTTTTTTAATCTAAGGCTACTTTCACACTTGCGGCAGTGTGATCCGGTGGGCAGTTCCGTCGTCGGAACTGCCCGCCGGATCCGCCGATCTGCCGCTGACTGAAAGCATTTGTGAGACGGATCCGGGTGCGGATCCGTCTCACAAATGCATTGCAAGGACGGATCCGTCCCTCCACTTGTCATGCGGACCGACGGATCCGTCTTGTACATTTTTTCACATTTTTACCGATCTGCGCATGCGCATGCCAGAACGACGGATCCGGCTTTCCGGTATTCTGAATGCCGGATCCGGCGCTAATTCATTCCTATGAGAAAAAATGCCGGATCCGGCGTTCAGGCAAGTCTTCAGTTTTTTTCGCCGGAGAGAAAACCGTAGCATGCTGCGGCTTTCTCTTTTGCCTGATCAGTTAAAACGACTGAACTGAAGACATCCTGATGCAAACTGAACGGATTACTCTCCATTCAGAATGCATGGGGATAAAACTGATCAGTTCATTTCCAGTATAGAGCCCCTGTGACGGAACTCTATGCCGGAAAAGAACAACGCAAGTGTGAAAGTAGCCTAACAATATATTTTTTCTATAAGATCAAAAGCCCTCCCATAACAGGTGAGAAACAAAATAGTATGATTGGATGAAAATCCCTAAAATCCAGGCCATGTCTTAGGTGGGTTTTAAGGTCAATGACTATATAAGAAGGGGGTAGTTGCATTATGAACTGAGGCCACTGAGGAAGAGGTTGCCACCTCGAAACGCGTCTGGCCGTTTTGGACAAATACAGTTGTGTTCAAAATTATTCAACCCCCAATGCTGTAAAGGGTTTTAGGGAATTTAGTGTACATTTGTAATTGTGTTCAGAATGATTGTGATTGTGATTTCTTCATTGACACAATTATTCAACCCCTTAAAGACTACCACTCTTAAGAACAGAGGTTTATTCAAGTGTTTTCGATCAGGTATTGCAAACACCTGTGGATGTCAAGGAGCAGCAATCAAGCATAATAAGCACCAATTAGGGAGATTTAAAAGGACTGTGATACTCAGCTCCTTCTAGACATTGACTGGTGTGTTTACAAACATGGTGAAGTCAAGAGAATGGTCCAGGAAGACAAGAGAAGAGGTGATTTCTCTTCACAGGAAGGGCAATGGCTATAAGAAGATTGCAAAGATATTAAACATACCAAGAGACACCATAGGAAGCATCATTCGCAAATTCAAGGCAAAGGGCACTGTTGAAACGCTACCTGGTTGTGGCAGAAAGAAGATGCTGACTTCGACTGCTGTGCGCTACCTGAAGCGCAAAGTGGAGAAAAGTCCCCGTGTGACTGCTGAGGAACTGAAAAAAGATTTGTCAGATGTGGGTACTGAAGTTTCAGCTCAGACAATAAGGCGCACACTGCGTAATGAAGGCCTCCATGCCAGAACTCCCAGACGCACCCTCTTGCTGTCTCCAAAGAATAAGAAGAGTCGACTGCAGTATGCCAAAAGTCATGTTGACAAACCACAAAAGTTTTGGGATAGTGTTCTATGGACTGATGAAACAAAATTAGAACTGTTTGGGCCCATGGATCAACGCTATGTTTGGAGGAGAAAAAACAAGGCCTATGAAGAAAAGAACACCTTGCCTACTGTGAAGCATGGCGGGGGGTCAATCATGCTTTGGGGCTGTTTTGCTTCTACAGGTACAGGGAAGCTTCAGCGTGTGCAAGGTACCATGAATTCTCTTCAGTACCAGGAGATATTGGATGAAAATGTGATGCAGTCCGTCACAAACCTGAGGCTTGGGAGACGTTGGACCTTTCAACAGGACAATGATCCCAAGCATACCTCCAAGTCCACTAGAGCATGGTTGCAGATTAAAGGCTGGAACATTTTGAAGTGGCCATAGCAGTCACCAGACTTAAATCCGATTGAGAACCTCTGGTGGGACTTAAAGAAAGCAGTTGCAGCGCGCAAGCCTAAGAATGTGACTGAACTGGAGGCTTTTGCCCATGAAGAATGGGCGAAGATACCCGTAGATCGTTGCAAGACACTTGTGTCAAGCTATGCTTCACGTTTAAAAGCTGTTATAACTGGAAAAGGATGTTGTACTAAGTACTAAGATTGAATGTCACTTGGGGGTTGAATAAAACTGATAATGATGTGAGCACAGAAAAGACATTTGTGGTTATTTCATTATAAATGTTATGTTATATTTGTCTGACTTACAAGTGCCTCTTTGATTTAATTGTAAACAAGATGACTGAAATGATCAAAATCAATGTCAAACTGTCCAAAATACTCAATTTCAGTGGGGGTTGAATAATTTTGAACACAACTGTAACTACCCACCTGAGACTACACCAAAGAGACTGTACTCTATATTTCTAATTGGAACTTTATTTGTGGCACTGGGCCCTTTAAAGATACCTCACAATCAAACAGATCAAAAGCATTACCTGATCCGTCTGACGTCATGTCACGTGACACAGCTAAGCTGTTGCTCTATGGCAAAGACTGCAAACTTCACCACGTGAGACGCTGAGGTCCGCGCTCCACACAGCTGGGGAGTTCGCATCACAGTGACCGAAATCTACATACCGAACAACCAGGAGGACCGCAGGACAGCGCGTTATTCGTGTGTAACATAGAGCTAAGGATACACAGCCTGGAGATCACTGAACGCCCCATTGGGCCCCATAGCAAGAATCTGAATTGGGCCCCTTAACCCCGCCCACTACCTTGGCCCATCCCACCTCCTGCCCTGGCTCCTCCCCTGCCACACCCCCATTTGCCAATAAAGAAATGTATACATGACCTACTGAGGACTCCAGCATAACGCAAACCGGACGGATCCGTTATGCAGGCCCTAGACTTCTATTATGACAGAATGAATAATGGAATGCCTATAAAGGCATTCAGTTATGCATTCCGTCATGGAATTGCATTATGGACCATGGTAACGGAATCCATAATGCAATTCACTATTTACCACCAAAAGCGTGAACGAATTTTAAAATATGAAATTTGCTCATCTCTAATTATGAACAGACTGGGGGGGGCGACTAATGCTGGCGGTTTTATTTGTGTTTTTGAGGTGACAGGTTCCCTTTAACAGCAAGCAGAGTTCATGGGGGGGGCGAGGGGGGGGGCACATTCCTGAGTCCTCTATGAGCCTACAGTACCGCCCACCCCCACAGGAACTCTGCTTGCTGCTGCCCTCAGAAAGTCCTATACATGAAGTTCTGGAACTGGAACGTTTTATACAGTCTCTATTAGCACTAGCGTAATTAGAAATGACTGGGCCCCACAGGAAATTTTTGAACGGGCCCCACAGGAAATTTTTGAATTGCCCCCCTCCCAGCTGTCCGGCACCTCTGACCAGCATAGACACTTGACTTCCCTAATACAGTCCAATTATCGTCCAATAGACAAGTCATGGAAATATAGAAAGTATACTGTACTAACCAGAAGACCTTTATTCTTACCTTTACTGTCAAAATATCATACTACAGTATACATATATTTCCATGACTTGTCTTTTGGACGATAATTAGAATTTGGACTGTATTAGGGAAGAAGTCAAGTGTCTCTGCCGGTCAGAGTGCCAAACAGCTGGGGGGGGGCCCACTGCCCAGTCATTTCTAGTTACGCCAGTGCTAGGAAACTGTTATTAGTACACTACAGACCTTTTTTTCATTGATGATCCCGGTTGTAAAGATAGTCCTACTGTGTGGACGACGGCTGGCAGTGGCACAGGTCCGGACTGGCTGTGAGATGATGGTTGTGGGTGGCACTGGCGTCTGTCGCGGCCGGGCAGCACAACTCACTCTAAAGTTCTTCCACTTCCATGCTGGGTGCGCGCCTGCTGCTTGCACTGGCTGGGCCAATCAGCAGCAGGATCTTAACACACTGCTAATGCTGATTGGCCCAGTATGTGAAGCAGTGCAGGCGCAGCAGACGCACGAGCCGAGGGAGCGCGGCTGGGTCCTAGGGAGCGCACAGTGTCAGTGAGTCAATGAGAGAAGTCAGGGGGGGGCGTGTATTATCGGCGGCGCTGGGAGCCAATTATAAGTGTGCAGACCGGCCCTGCAGTGAGCGCAGTTGCAGGGGGCGGGGCCTTCCGAGCGCTCCAGGCCCCCCGGTGCCGCGGGCCCCATAGCAGTGGCGTACCCTGCCTCTATTGGCGGTACGCCACTGGTGACAGGTAAGAGGCTGTGCAAGAGGGACGCCCCAGATGCCAGCCTTGTTGTTGATACCTGGCCTCCAAAGAGATCAATTCATCTGTTCCAATATTTTGGCAATTAATTCTTTACAGCGTCACTTATTAACAGTGATATTTACCTTTGGGAGAACAATTCCTAATCACCAAGCTCTTTTTATATCACATCATATGGATTCATATTATTATTGATACACTGTTGGCTTATTTTTAGAGCTTTAAGGATTAGATATACTGTATAAATATAAATGTGAAACACTTTTCCACTAGCCGTCACCAATCTAACTATTTTTAGATACATTGTTAAAGCACTAATGCACAAATTTACAATTAGCTAACACAATTGCAACATCTGAATTGTGAGGATTAGAGGTCTGGTGTCTAACTATTACAGTATATTCCAGGACTGTATGGGCAGTTACGGTATTTATTTTAATCTATTTTAATAAAGTACATTTTCATTTTAATATGAATCAGATGGTGAGTGCCTGTTTTTAAATTTAAAATTTTCCCATTAATCTTTGATGACTAGGTGAGTCATCCAAAAACAGAGCACCTTAACCATAGATCGGGGACGGGTGAGCCACGATATACTTGTTATACATAATCTAACAGATGGTTTATGTCAGGCGACAATGTAACCGCCAATAGTCAACAATTAAGTTCACTGAGAGTAAGGCAGTGCTGGTGTCATGAAGAGAATACATTTCTTGAGGTCACACAACAGTGTGACAGGCAAATTTTATACAATTACTTCACGGTCCCAAAAATTTTTAATTTGTCAACCAACAATGTAACTGCAGTATTGACTGGTTGTAATGGACTGTCAGAAATGCACCAAAGGCTGCCAATGTATTATAATGCCCAAAATGGGTGTTTTTTTAATACCAGAATATAACAGCAGTATCTAACACTTGTATTGGACTGCCAGAAATGCAGCAAAGGCCGCAAATTTATTATCTTGCCCAAAATGGGTGTTTTTCTAAACCCAGAATATAACTGCAGTATTTAAAGTTTGTATTTGACTGTCACAAATTTATCAAACGACCCAAAATGTATTATCTTGCAAAAAATGTGTGTTTTTTCAAACCCAGTATATAATTGCAGTATTTAAAGGGAACCTGTCACCAGGATTTTGTGCATAGAGCTGGGGACATGGGCTGCTAGATGGCCGCTAGCACATCCGCTATACCCAGTTCCCACAGCTCTCTGCTCTTTTATTGTGTTAAAAAACCTTTTTGATCAATATGCAAATGACCTGATATCAGTCCTGTGTCCGGAGATGAGTCAAGCGGAAAGGAGCCCAGCACCGCCCCGCGTCCTCCGAATCTCCTCCTTGCTGGCTGACGTCACAGAGCTGGAGCGCCGAAATCTCACGATGCGCGAGCTAGCGCATGCGTAGTTCGTTCCCTGTGCTGATGCCAGCACAGGGAATGAACATGATGCCGACACTGCGCATGCGCTAGCTCGCGCATCGCGAGATTTCGGCGCTCCAGCTCTGTGACGTCAGCCAGCAAGGAGGAGATTCGGAGGACGCGGGGTGGTGCTGGGCTCCTTTCCGCTTGACATTTGCATATTGATCAAAAAGGTTTTTTAACACAATAAAAGAGCAGAGAGCTGTGGGGACTGGGTATTGCAGATGTGCTAGCGGCCATCTAGCAGCCCATGTCCCCAGCTCTATGCACAAAATTCTGGTGACAGGTTTCCTTTAAAGCTAGTATTTCACTGTGACAAATGCAGCAAAGGCCCCAGATGTAGGGTCTTGCAAAAATGGGTGTTTTTTTAAACCAATAATATAACAGCAGTATGTAACACTTGTATTGGACTGCCAGAAATGCAGGAAAAGCTGCAAATTTCTTATCTTGCCAAAATTGAGTGTTCTTTGAAACCCAGAATATAACATCAGTATCTAACACTTGTATTGGACTGCCAGAAATGCAGCAAAGGACGCAAATTTATTATCTTGCCCAAAATGGGTGTTTTTTAAACCCAGAATATAATTGCAGTATTTAAAGCTTGTATTTCACTGTGACAAATGCAGCAAAGGCCCCAGGTGTAGGGTACTGGAAAAATGGGTGTTTTTTTAAACCCAGAATATAACAGCAGTATCTAAAACTTGTATTGGACTGCCAGAAATACAGCAAAGGCCGCAAATTTATTATCTTGCCCAAAATGGGTGTTTTTTTTTAAACCCAGAATATAACAGCAGTATCTAACACTTGTATTGGACTGCCGGAAATGCAGCAAAGGCCGCAAATTTATTATCTTGCCCAAAATGGGTGTTTTTTCAAACAAAGTATATAATTGCAGTATTTAAAGCTTGTATTGGACTGCCAGAAATACAGCAAAGGCCGCAAATTTATTATCTTGCCCAAAATGGGTGTTTTTTTTTAAACCCAGAATATAACAGCAGTATCTAACACTTGTATTGGACTGCCGGAAATGCAGCAAAGGCCGCAAATGTATTATCTTGCCCAAAATGGGTGTTTTTTTAAACAAAGTACCGTTTTTTTCACCCTATAAGACACACTTCCCCCCCCCAAAAAAAGTGGGGGAAAAATAGCAGTTCGTCTTATGGGGCGAATGCTGCGACCGCCCGGTGAATATGCTGAGAGGGAGGAGGGGCTGGGGGCCGGCATCTGTTTCTGTAATGGCAGCAGGGCCCAGTGAAGTACCTATTCTACTACACCGGGCCCCGCTCTCTGTAGTATAAGGTAATCATATCTAACTTGTGGCTATTGTTTAAAGTATTCCAATCATCTTAAATCTAGCGCTGTACTACTTACAACGGCAGTCAGGAGGCGGGCGCTCGTAGCGTAGCTCACTACGCTTACTGCACCTGCGCCGCCCTCTTTATGAATGAAGCAGGCGCAGTGAGCGTAGTGAGCTACGCTACAAGCGCCCGCCCGGCCTCCTGACTGCCAAGAAGTTAGTTGTAAGTAGTACAGCGCTAGATTTAAGATGATTGGAATACTTTAAACAATAGCCACAAGTTAGATATGATTACCGTATACTACAGAGAGCGGGGCCCAGTGTAGTAGAATACAGTGACTGCAGTGGGCCCCGCTGCCATTACAGAAACAGATGCCGGCCCCCATTCACTACACAGGGACACTGTTATGGGGGATCTATGGATGACACATAAGATGCTATATATGTGTCATCCACAGATGCCCCCATAACAGTACCATCCACATATCCCCCCATAACAGTGCCATCCACAGATGCCCCCATAACAGTGCCATCCACAGATGCCCCCATAACAGTGCCATCCACATATTCCCCCATAACAGTGCCATCCACAGATGCCCCATAACAGTGCCATCCACAGATCCCCCATAATAGTGTCATCCACAGACCACCATTACGGTAGTTCAAAACCCACCAAAAGCACACCTTTTGGTTCAAAATATTTTTTTTATTATTTTCCTCCTCAAAAATCCAGGTGCGTCTTATGGGCAGGTGCATCTTATATGGCGAAAAATACGGTATATAATTGCAGTATTTAAAGCTTGTATTTCACCCTGTCACAAATGCAACAAAGGCCCAAATGTATTATTTTGCCCAAAATGGGTGTTTTTTTTATACACAGAATATAACAGCAGTATCTAACACTTGTATTGGACTGCCAGAAATGCAGCAAAGGCCGCAAATTTATTATCTTGCCTAAAATGGGTGTTTTTTTTAAACCCAGTATATAATTGCAGTATTTAAAGCTTGTATTTCACTGTCGGAAATGCAGCAACGGCCCCAGATGTAGGGTCTTGCCAAAAATGGGTGTTTTTTTTAAACCCATAATATAATTGCAGTATTTAAAGCTTGTATTTCACTGTGACAAATGCAGCAAAGGCCCCAGATGTAGGGTATTGCAAAAAATTTGTGTTTTTTTAAACCCAGAATATAACAGCAGTATTTAAAGTTTGTATTTGACTGTCACAAATTCAGCAAGGACCCAAAATGTATTACGGTATCTTGCAAAAAATTGGTGTTTTTTATTAAACCCAGTATATAATTGCAGTATTTAAAGCTTGTATTTCACTGTGACAAATGCAGCAAAGGCTCCAGATGTAGGGTCTTGCAAAAAAAAAAGGGTGTTTTTTTTAAACCCAGAATATAATTGCAGTATTTAAAGCTTATATTTCACTGTGAGAAATGCAGCAAAGGCCCCAGATTTAGGGACTTGCAAAAAATTGGTGTTTTTTTTTATAAACTGAATATAACTGCAGTATT
Organism: Bufo bufo; assembly: GCF_905171765.1. Classification (NCBI taxonomy): domain Eukaryota; kingdom Metazoa; phylum Chordata; class Amphibia; order Anura; family Bufonidae; genus Bufo; species Bufo bufo. The sequence goes on from NC_053389.1 coordinate 694,011,979, forward strand.
TAAACCTTGTATTTGACTGTCACAAATGCACATATGCTGCGCTGGTGCACTGAACTTGCACAAAATGGCCGCCGATGCCCACCTAACTAACAGACGGATAAAAGTTATTTTTCTGTGTCACTGGGCTCAGGGCAGGGTAAAAAAAATGGTGCACTGCACCCACAAAACAAAATTGCTGTAGATCGCTGAGTTAACAAGCACTTCTGATAACCGATTCTTTCATATTCTCTCCCTCACAGCAGCAGCATCCTATCCCTACACTAGTAAGAGCAGAGTGACGTGCAGCGCTACGTGACTCCAGCTTATAAAGAGGCTGGGTCACCTGCTGCACTGGCTAATCACAGCCATGCCATTAGTAGGCATGGCTGTGATGGCTTCTAAGGGCACACAAGTTAAATGTTTGTTGATTGGCTGATCTGCAGCCTTTCAAAAAGTGCCATTAACTTGCCGAATACCGAACCGGGGTCCAAAAATCCTAAAGTTCGGAACGAACCAGAACTTTACATTTCGGGTTCGCTCAACCCTACTAATAATCTTTTTTGTTTTCAACTAATACACCACAAAAAAGGCTTCAGAACACATAACTGCACTGCTGAACGGCAAGTTACCCTTTTTTTTTCATTACTACACCCCAAAAATGGCTATCATTTTTTCACTTCTCCTCACAACGACTGATTAGCCTTTTTTTTTTCAACTAATACACCACGACAAAGGCTGTAATTTTGTCACTTCCCCACTAATACACCACAAAAAAGGCTTTAGAACATATAGCTGTACCGCTGAATGGCAAATAAGCCCTTTTTTTATTTCCACTAATTCACCCCAAAAAAGGCTTTAGAACATACAACTGCATCGATGAACGGCAAGTAATACTTTTTTTTTTTCAACTAATGCACCCCATAAAATGGCTGTAATTTTGTCACTTCTTTGCACAATGGCTAATAAACCTTTTTTTTCCCACTAATAAACCACAAAAAAGGCGTTAGAACATATAACTGCACAGCTGAATGGCAAATAAGCAATTTTTTCCACTAATACACCCCAAAAAAGGATTTAGAACATATAACTGCACTGCACAAGGGGTAATAAGATGTACAAATATTTCCTAGTAATATACCCTGTTAATGGCTGTATCACACAGCTTTTGCACCCCAATAACAAGCAAGGTTTGCTGGAATTACAGAGGTATCATCTATTGCAAACCTGAAAGCAGCAGTATAATAGCAATTTGGATCCCCACCCAGTGCAGCAAGGTGTAATAGAATCGCTCCTATTACCCAGGATGCACACTTCCGTATTGGACCCTGTTCTCCTTTTATAGTGTGGAATAATTCCTCCCAATCCTTTCCCTACACTTCTAATGATCTTTCACTGAATTTCTATTCAGCAAAATAAAAGTTTTAAAGTCTTTTCTACCACTTTCCCTAGCGTCTGCTAACGTCTCTCCCTGCACTGAGTACACTAGAAAATGGCTGAATCAAAGATGGCTGAGGCTATTTATAGGACTGTCTGGCTGCTGATTGGCTGCATGCATGACTTTGTGGGTGATTTCTTTGCCCCTAACATGTGTAGCAGCCATTTTAGGAAAAAGTTGGAACTCCACCTTGCACATGCTGGAGAGACTGTGCGAGCAGAAGCAGGGGATAGTAGAGTTTCAACTGCAGCGCACACGGGTGAGTCGCTCTGCGGAATAGCACCACTTCACCACCAACAAATGAGCCTCCATGCGGGACGTGTGTGCCGTGTTGCGCTGTTTCGAGTACTCCCCCAACATGGCCAGTGCCGATGACGCCATTCTCAGCGTTACTATCCCAATTCTATGTCTCCTTGAAAAAATGCTTCAGGTGATGATGGAAGAAAATGTGGCACAGGAGCAAGAGGAGGAGGAAGAGGGATAATTTCCATAATTATCAGGCCAGTCATTCACAAGTGGCTCAAAGTTTGGGTTCCTGCACCAACAGAGGCCAGGTACACAACTGTCCAGCCAGGATACAGTTCTAAAGGATGAGGAGGAGGAGGAGGATGATGAGGAGGAACCATGTTCACAGCAGGGTGGCACCCAAAGCAGCTCATGGGCATCACCGATCACCGGAGATGGCTGGGGGGATACAGAGGACACAGATGATACACCTTCCACAGAGGACAGCTTATCATTGCCTCTGGGCAGCCTGGCACACATGAGCGACTACATGTTGCAGTGCCGTCGCAATGACCGGCAAGTTGCCCACATTCTAAACAATGCTGATTACTGGGTGGCCACCCTGCTGGATCCCCGTTACAAGGACAATGTGCCGTCCTTAATTCCATCACTGGAGAGTGATCGGAAGATGCTTGAGTACAAGTGCACACTGGTAGACGCGCTGTTGATGGCCTTCCCATCTGACAGTGGGGGCTTAGTGGATGCAATAGGTGAAGGCAGAGCAGGAGGAAGAAGTCGCCAACGCAGCTAGGGCACCACCAGCACCTCAGAAGGCAGGGTTAGCAAGGATAGAAATGTGGAAAATCTTTGTCAGCATGTCACAACAACCAGCACCTCTAGCTGATACGAAACGTCTTAGCAGGAGGCAGCGTTTCAGCAACATGATGGAACAGTACATGTGCACATGCCTACACATACTAACTGATGGGTCTGCTCCATTCAACTTCTGGGTCTCCAAATTGGGCACATGGCCTGAGCTTGCCCTTTACGCTTTGGAGGTGCTGGCCTGCCCTGCGGCCAGTGTATTGTCCAAACGTGTGTTTAGCACGGCAGGGATGGGGGGGTGATCACAGAAAAGCGCAAACCGCTTGTTCACAGTCAACGTGGACAAGCTCATGTTCATTAAAATGAACCAGGCATGGATCCCACAGGACTTGCCCGTACCTTCTATTGAATAGAGAAGTATACCGGCCGCACCCAGCCATTGTTATACTCCAGTGCACTTTCTTTGCGTTCTGTTTTCCATTTCCCAATGTATTGGGGCCTTCCCAAATTTATAAAAAAAATTAATTAACAAATAAAGGGAAAAAAAAACTAAAAATACAAAAACAGTCTTGGCCATCTCCTTCTCCTCCTCTTCCACCTACACTGCCATGTCTACCGCCTCCTCAATCTCCTACTCCACTTTGACCTCCGCCTCCTAGTTCAAGATTATATATATATATTTTTTCTATTATATATTATTTTAAGTCATTTCCCTATCCACATTTGTTTGCAGGGCAATTGTCCTGCTCTTACCCCCATTTTGCTTCCTTTTGCAGCCCTCTAGCCCTTACTATGACTATTTTACAGCAATTTTAGTGCACCAAAGTTCTGGTCCCCATTGACTTCAATGGGGTTTGGGTTCAGGTTCGAGTTCGGGTTAAGTTTGGGTCCCGATCATCCCTACTCATCTCTAATTCCTATGTTCACAGTGTTTTTCCAGAGATTGAGAGAAAACTTTCCAATATACAATATTTGTCTCAAGATTTAAGAAAAAAGTTATAAATGTGTTGTGTTATTTCATCTCTCGTGAATTGATTCCTTCTATTCGATTGTATATATCCCTATTGATGCTACTGAACAATTTTAACCATTCCATAACCACTTAACAGTTTTCTCCAAGTTCAGCTCGGGCTTTGGGAAACACACTTAAATGTTCTGTCCCAGCCAAGCTTGGGGTCTGCTTCAGCTGCTCATATCTCTGAATTGGTAGCAGCTAGAGACACAGGCCTGTTCTTGTTTGAGAGCATTCCAGGCTTTCATACAAGACCAGAATGACAGCATTAACACAACATCAGCAGGAGATATCACTGTTAGAAATCGAGTCTGGAATAAACGTGGTAAGGCTCTATTCACACGTCCGTGATGTGTTGCGGACCCGCAAATTGCGGGTCCGCAACACACCAGCCCGTCACCCCCATTGAAATGCCTATTCTTGTCCGCAAGCTGCGGACAAGAATAGGACATGCTCTATCTTTTTGCGGAGCTGCGTACCCAAAATCGGGGGCGCGCTCCGCAATTGCGGCTGCAGACAGCACACTGTGTGCTGTCCGCATCCATTCCGTCCCCATAGAGAATGAATGGGTCCGCACACTTTCCGCAAAATTGCGGAAAGGATGCGGACCCATTTTGCGGACGTGTGAATGGAGCCTAAAACCTGCTTTCACTTTCAGATGCATTTACTGCATCCTGATTTCCAACAGCAATATCTTCCAAAGTAGTGAAGATAATGCTGTGATGCTGTTGTTTGAAAGCTTGGAATGTCAGCTTTCTAACAATGCATATCTCTAGTTGTTACCGTTCCAGATATATGAGCAGGAAAAGGTGTAGTGGACTGTAGGGGAGCTGACAGTCTGCAGGAGAGAAAAAAATAAATTAAAAAAAAACTATATAAAAATTATTATAATTTATTATCATCATCATTGTATTGACCCACATAATAAAGTTATGTTATTTATACCAAGCAGTGAATGCCATGAATAAATTCCACAAAGTAATGTTAATATTGCCCTGTAATCTTTTTCCCCTAAAAATGAAATAATAAAAAAGTAATTTAGTACTGTAAATATACCCCTAAAATGGTTCCTAAAAACCTACAAATAATCCCGCAAAATAAAATAAAAAAATAGAAGAATTTTTTTTAAGTTATAACTGCTGCAATACAAAGGGGATAAAATGTTACTGGCCCGTGAGACTAAACCTAATTAAGTCATTAAATGGTTAAAAATGCAATTGTGTCCCCTGAGTTGTACGCCAATAAGATTTAATTTAGATACAATCTACAATAAAAAAAGTTACATTTTTGGGATGGTTTTTCCAATTTTAATGTGACTGTTAAGAGGTTAAAAGGGTTATCCAATTATTAATGTAAAAAAAAAAAAAATCTATCATTAGACATCATTTAGTACATGCCAATCTCTTTCTAACAAAGCTAGAACGAGTCTGCACTTCACATGGGTCCATAAATTATCCTATTCATTGCTCTAAATGATTTGCAAACGTTTTTTCAAGATAGCTCAGGGTCTTGTGTCCTTTCTCAGAAGTGTAACCTTTCTGTTGCATCTGATGGCAATTGATGGATAGAACTGAGCATTTGTCACAAAGACCGTGATCACCGAACAGTGTGTTGTCTTCCTGGCGCTAGAGTTCGACACATCGCGAATCATGTTGACAGATTACTGGGAGCGGCTGGAGAAGACCCAGTGGTCATAGTCCATATCAGAACCAATGACAAAGTTAGAGGAAGGTGGAGAGTCCATAAAAATGATTTTAGGCATTTAGGTCAAAAGCTTAGGGCAAGGACCTCAAAGGTAGTGTTTTCCGAAATACTGTACTGCCTGTAACACAAGCCACACAAGAAAGGCAGCGGGAGATTAGGGAGGTTAACAAGTGGCTCAACAACTGGTGTAGGAAGAAGGGATTTGGGTTCCTGGAGAACTGGGCCGACTTCTCTGTCAGCTACAGGCTCTATCGTAGGGATGGGCTGCACTTTAATGGGGAAGGGGCAGCTGTGTTGGGGGAAAGATGGCTAGAAGGTTGGAGGAGTGTTTAAACTAGGGACTGGGGGGGGTAATTACGTTATAGGATGGGAAGATAGTGCAGATAGAGACCGGGGCAAGGTAGTGGGACTGGGGGTGGGAATGGAAGGAGGGACTAGAACAGTTCAGAAAAAAAGGTGTAGGGTGAAAAATATACATAAACCTCTTAATTGTATGTATACTAATGCCAGAAGCCTGACTAATAAAACTGGTGAACTGGAATTAGTGATGTGTGAGGAGGACTATGACACAGTGGGAATAACTAAGACATGGCTGGATGATAGCTATCACTGGGCAGTTAATGTACAAGGTTACAGTCTGTTTAGAAAGGACCGTCAAAACCGGAGAGGGGGAGGGGTCTACCTTTATGTAAAGTCCTGTCTAAAGCCCACAGTCCTAGAAGATATAAGTAAGGGACAAGAAGAAAATCTACTTTTAAACGAGATAGACAAGCCAGCAAATCATAATGAGGTGGTTATTATGGGGGACTTCAACTACCCAGATATAGACTGGGAAACTGAGAGCTGTACATCTCATAAAGGAAACAGGTTCATGGCAATAACCAAAGACAATTACCTTTCACAACTGGTTCAGGACCTAACTAGAGGGACGGCCATGTTGGACTTAGTATTAACCAATAGACATGACAGAACAACAGATGTAAAGGTTGGGGAACATCTGGGAAATAGTGACCATAAAGTAAGAACTACAGTTGAGGGGACACCTGGATGTTCGGGCTCGACGGTTTTCGGCTGAACTTCACAAAAAAGTTTGAGTTCGGGACCCGAACTTGACCCCGAACCCGAACCCCATTGAAGTCAATGGGGACACGAAATTTTAAGCACTAAAATGGCTGTAAAAATGTCATGGAAAGGACTAGTGGGCTGCAAATGGCATCATAATGTGGTTAAGAGCATGGCAAGTGCTCTGCAAACAAATGTGGATAGGGAAATTACTTTAAATAACATAAAATACGTAAAAATATAATATAATAATCTTGATCTAGGAGGACGAGGTCCATATGGAGTAGGAGGTTGAGGAGGCGGTGGATGTGGCGGTGTAGGTGGAAGCGGCGGTGGAGGAGGAGGAGATAGCCTACACTGCTTTTTGGTTTTAAATTTTTTTTTATTTTTTTTAATTAGGGTACACCCCAAAACATTGGGAAATATAACCTGTGATAACCCCCTCCAGTCATGCTAAACACACGTTTGGACAATACACTAGCTGCAGGACAGGCCAGCAACTCCAAGGCGTAAAGGGCAAGCTCAGGCCATGTGCCCAATTTGGAGACCCAGAAGTTGAAGGGGGAAGACTCATCATTCAGTACGTGTAGGCGTGTGCAAACATACTGCTCCACCATGTCGCACGTCCCCGTGATGTCCACGATCCAATTGGATATCTTCTGTATCAACTTTCGATGTTCTTTTATGCACCTACCATGGTGATCACGGGTGGCAGGGAATCAGGCTTCCAGGCCGGAGAGGGAGCCTGAGAAATGGATACCACTTCCAAGGGAGGTCAATGGATTAAATTAAATGTAATCAAGCGGAAATGTGGTACAAAGTAATGAAGCATAAGCTTCAAGTTAAGGAGGGGGCACAGAAGCAGCTGCCGGAAGTAGAAGCACTGTGCGCAGTGAGCCAGCTGCTGCTTCATGAATTATTAGCACAGGGATCGCAGGTCAGTGAATGTAACGGAGCATTAGATTGCATAGAAAGGGGGAATATAAATGTAATTTTAACTCCTAAGACTCCTGTGCCCAGCCTTCTGTCTCCCAGGGAAGCACGGGAGGCTGAAGCATAGCGTCTGCACAGCCCGTCTCCCCTTTGCTAATAGGAGACGGATGGCCCTTAGCACTGCTCTGTTGAAGAGTGCTGCTAAGGGCCATTTCAGCCCCAGTTTTCTACCAAAAATAAACATTTTGGCTAAATAAAGTCTATTGCAAAATTGTTACCTATCACTTGCCCTACACTTTAGCAAAAAAATAATAATAATAAGACAGTTATCCTTTAAGTCCCTGTCACCTATGCAGAGTAGGGGTTTTTCATTGCCAGAAATGGGTTAATGTCACCCACCAATGGACGGATTATTTTTTAAAATTTCTGTCCCTGTCACCTATGCAGAGCAGGGGTTTATTCACGTCAAAAATTGTAAAATGTCATCCCAAGAATGTAACAGAATTATTATTTTTTTTTTATTAACCTGTCTACTAGGTAGAGCAGAGGTCTATCACAGCCAAAAATTGGTTAATTTCCCCAAAAAATGTAAAATAAAAATTAGTGAAATTTATTAAGCTGTCAACTAGGTAGAGTAGGGGTATATCACAGCCAAATATTGGTTAATTTTACCAGAAAATGTAATAGACAAATTAGTGATTTTTTTTTTACCTGTCTATTACCTGTCTACTAGGTATAGCAGTGGTATATCACATCCAAAAATTTGTGAATTTCACCTGAAAATGTAACAGACAATTTGTGAATTTTTTTAACCTGTCTAGTAGGTATAGCAGTGGTACATCACACCCAAAAATTTGTGAATTTCACCCGAAAATGTAACAAACCAATTAGTTAAATGAAATAAAATAAAATCCGTACAAAAAAATATATATTGATTTATGAGGTAGAGGTCCATATGGAGTAGGAATTTGAGGAGGCAGTGGACGTAGCGGTATAGGTAGAAGCGGCGGTGGAGCAGGGCAAGGTAGCCAACACTGATTTTTGGTTTTAATTTAATACATTTTTTTTTATTAGGGTACACCTCAAAAGAGTGTGAAATATAAAAAATACAACAAGGAGCAATTGCGCTGTAGTAAAACAATGGCTGGGTAAGGCCTGTATACATGTCTTTTCTGCACAAGGTACGGACAAGTCCTGTGGGATCCCTGCCTGGTTCATTTTAATGAATGTGAGCTTGTCCACATTAGCTGTGGACAGACGGCTGCGCTTGTCTGTGATAACGACACCAGCAACTCCAAGGCATAAAGAGCAAGCTCAGGCCATGTGCCCAATTTAGAGACCCAGAAGTTGAAGGGGGCAGACCCGTCATTCAGTACGTGTAGGCGTGTGCACACATACTGTTCCACCATGATGGTGAAATGCTGCCTCCTGCTAAGACATTCAATATCAGCTGGTGGTGCTGGTTGTTGTGTCGTGCTGACAAAGCTTTTCCACATTTCAGCCATGCTAACCCTGTCTTCTGAGGTGCTGGCGGTGCCCCAACTGCGTTGGCGACCTCTTCCTCTGCCTTCACCTTGTGCTTCCACTGTGAGCCCGCTGTCAGGTGGGAATGCCACCAGCAGCGCGTCTACCAGCGTGCGCTTGTACTCACGCATCTTACGATCACGCTCCAATGACAGAATTAAGGACGGTACGTTGTCCTTGTAACAGGGATCCAGCAGCGTGGCCACCCGGTAATCAGCACAAGTTAGAATGTGGGCAACTCGGCGGTCGTTGCGGAGACACTGCAGCATGTAATCGCTCATGTGTGCCAGGCTGCCCAGATGCAACGAAAAGCTGTCCTCTGTGGGAGGTGTATCATCAGTGTCCTCTGTATCCCCCCCAGCCACGCACCAGTGATGGCCATAAGCTTGTCTGGATGCCACCCTGCTGTGAACAATCTTCCTCCTCCTCCATCTCCTCCTCCTTATCCTCCACCTCGTCATTCTCCAGAACTGTGCCCTGACTGGACAATTGTGTACCTGACATTTGTGGGTGCAGCAACCCACCCTCCGAGCCACTTGTGAATGACTGTCCTGAAACCCTACGAAATGATCCAGTTTCCTCCTCCTCCTGTGGCACATCCTCTTCCATCATCGTCAGTAGTGTTTTTTCAAGAAGGCATAGAAGTGGGATAGTAACGCTGAGAACGGCGTTATCGGCAATGGCCATGTTGGTGGAGTACTCGAAACAGCGCAACACGGCACACACGTCCCGCATGGAGGCTCATTTGTTGGTGGTGAAGTGGTGCTGTTCCGCAGAGCGACTCACCCATGTGTGCTGCAGTTGAAACTCTACTATCCCCTGCTTCTGCTTGCACAGTCTCTCCAGCATGTGCAAGGTGGAGTTCCAACTTTTGGGTACGTTGCATATAAGGAGCTGAACGGGAAGGCCGAAGTTATGCTGCAGTGCAGCCAGGCGAGCAGCAGCAGGGTAAGAACTCCAGAAGAGCTCATAGACAGCCGTCACTTTCTGCAGCAGCTGTGACATATCGGGTTAATTTTTCAGGAACCTCTGCACCACCAAATTTTACACATGCGCCAGGCAAGGGATGTGTGTCAAACTGGCTAGGCCCAGAGCTGCTACGAGATTTCATCTGTTATCGCACACCACAAGGCTGGGCTTGAGGCTCAGTGGCCCCAACCACTCCTCGGTCTGTTGTTCCATGCCCGTCCACGGCTCCTGCGCGGTGTTGAGTTTTTCCCCCAAACAGATGAGTTTCAAAACAGCTTGCTGTCGTTTACCCCTGGCTGTGCTGAAGTTGGTGGTGCAGGTGTTACGCTGACCGGATGAGGAGGCAGTAAAGGGGGAAGTGTAACATCCCAGAGTATGTCACTAAAACTCTGCCACCCTACTATATGATGTTAAAGGGTAAATGTGTTAATATCCTGTGTAATCTGACATTGCATTTGTATGATATGGATTTACTGGGACCGTTTCATGTAATTTGCTGTAATTTCCATGTACACCAGCAGGTGGCAGCAATATGTAAGCAAACCATGGTCAGAGTTAGTTCCTAGACTGGAATAGACCATTCCAGGCTATCTTCCCCCTATCTGAGGAGGAGTGGACTATTCCCACATCCTACTTCAGGAGGAGGACGGAAAGTTCTAGGCAGTGTACCAGCCACCCCCTGTTGGGGTAGGCTGTGTGAGTAGGAGCTCCCAGAAACAGGGACCCCAACCAGGGATCCAAGCCTCTGCTGAGGCCCAAGATCAACCTTCCCAGCCTGAGTCCCTTACCTCAGCTGGTGACCCAAGGAAGCAGCCATCTACAGAACTATCAGATCTCCAGGAAGCCTCCATCATACCCTGCGAGCAGTCCTGTAAGTACAGATTCCAAAACAAGGAGAAGATAAGTACCTCCACAGCTAGTCAGGCCCATATCAAGCAGACCACAGACAGAGCAGAAGATAGATACCTGCCAGTTCTAATAGGCGTATGTACCAGATGCAGAATATATATATAATTCCTGCCACATATTGCCAATACCTGCTGGGACTCTAGACTATTGCTGTACATTGTATGGATCTAAAGCTGCATATTATACCACCAAGTAAAGACAAGTTGGACCCTATTATCTGTGTGGAATTCCATCATTCCTCAGTTACTCCTATTAACAGCACTCAATTTGTTGCATGTGAGCCAGGATACAGGAGTCCAGCCGTACTACAGGTAGGAGACACCGTTGACACAATACAGAGACAATATCCCCCTCTGGCATTCCTTACCTAGTACGTGAGCTCATACCATCTTAAAGGGCCCTGTTATAGTACCTGCGCAAGCTGCAACTGGCGTCACAAACTTATACACACCTAAATCTGACCCACTGCATAGCAACCCCACTGACCCAGTGTCCTGCTCATTGCAGAAGTGGGGTTGTAGTAGGAGGCAACAGGAGGCAATGAGAAATGTCCTGCAATCATCAGTGGCGGAAGGACATGAGCCAAACTGCTATCCGCCTCATGCCCAGCCGCCACTGTATTTACCCTTTGTGCAGTTAGGTAGATATAACGTCTCTGCCCGAGCTTACTGGTCCATGTATCGGTGGTTATGTGGACCTTGCCACAGATGGCGTTGCGCAGTACACATCTGATTTTGGCTGCCTCTTGGTTGTCCAGGGATGGCTAAAAGAAGGAACACCGGTCTCGCTAAAAGAAGGCCCAGTCATTGGTGGTGAAGTGGTGCTGTTCCGCAGAGCGACTCACCGGTGCTTGCTGCAGCTGAAACTCAACTATTGCCTGCTGCTGCTCGCACAGTCTGGCCAGCATGTGCAAGGTGGAGTTCCATCTTGTGGGCACGTCGCATATGAGGCGGTGAGCGGGAAGGCCAAAGTTACGCTGCAGTGCTGACAGGTAAGCAGCAGCAAGGTGAGAACGCCTAAAGCGCACACAGACTGTTCGCACTTTATGTAGGAGCTCTGACATATCGGGGTAACTTTTAAGGATTCTCTGCACTACCAAATTCAGCACATGCGCCACGCAAGCGATGTGCGTCAAAACGGCTAGTCCCAGAGCTGCTACGAGATTTCGCCCATTATCACACACCACCAGGCCGGGATTGAGGCTGACTGGCACCAACCACTCATCGGTCTCTTGTTCAAGGCCCGTCCACAGCGTTTGCGCGGTGTGAGGTTTGTCCCCCAAACAGATAAGTTTTAAAACTACCTGCTGTCATTTACCCCTGGCTGTGCTGAAGTTGGTGGTGAAGGTGTTACGCTGACCGGATGAGGAGCCGGTAGAGGATGAGGAAGCGGAGTAGGAGGAGGAAGCACCAGGAGGCAAACTGAAGCGCCCTGCAATCCTCGGTGGTGGAAGGACATGCTGCAAACTTCTATCCGCCTCAGGCCCAGCCGCCACTGCATTTACCCAGTGTGCTGTTATGGAGATATAACGTCCCTGACCGTGCTTACTGGTCCACGTATCCATAGTGAGGTGCACCTTTTCACAGATGGCATTGCGCAGTGCACACCTGATTTTGTCCCCCACTTGGTTGTGCAGGGAAGGGATGGCTTGCCTGGAAAAATAGTGACGGCTGGGCACGGCGTACTGTGGGACAGCCACCACCATAAGGCTTTTAAAACTCTCCGTCTCCATCAGACGGAATGACAGCATTTCAAAGGCCAGTAATTTTGAAATGCTGGCATTCAGGGCCAGGGATCGCAAGTGGGTAGGGGGGTACTTCCTCTTCCGCTCCAGTGTTTGGGAGATGGAGAGCTGAACGCTTCCGTGGGACATTGTGGAGATGCTTGGTGACCCAGATGGTGGTATTGCTGGCAGATCCTCTGTTTGCGGGGTGGCAGGTGGCACTGTCACTCCAGAGGTGGATGAAGAGGCTGAGACTGCAGCAGAAGAGGAAGCAGGAGGAGCCAGAGACCTTTCTTTGTTTTTGAGGTGTCTATTCCACTGCAGCTCGTCATGCAGGTTGTGCTCAGGTTGAGAAAGTTTATGCCTCGCTTCAGGCTCTGATTGCACAGCGTGCAAACCACTCGTGTCTCGTCGTCAGCACATTGTCTGAAGAACTGACATGCCAGGGAACTCCTTGGAGCTGGCTTTGGAGTGCTTGGTCCCTTGCTGCAGTGGGCAGTAGCAGGCGCACTGTCTAGGGGATGGCCGCTCCACTTTTGCACCCTGCTCCCTCTTCTGCTGTGCTGGTGGCTCTGTGTGACCACTGCCTCTTCCTCCGAACTACACAGGTCACTCGCATTACCTTGATTCCATGTGGGGTCGAGGACCTCATCGTCCTCCACATCATCTTCCACCCAGTCTTCACCCCTGCCCTCCTTGTCAGTCTGCACACTTTCGAAAGCCCCAGCAGTTGGCACCTGTGTTTCATCATCATCTGAGACGTGCAGCGATGGTCCTCCCATGTACTCATCTTGAAACATATGTGGTTGGGCATCGGTGCACTCAATCTCTTCCACTTCTGGGGCAGGGCTAGGTGGATGGCCCTGGGAAACCCTGCTAACAGAGTCATTAAAAAGCAGAAGAGACTGCTGCATGACGGGGCTCAGACTGCTTGGCTGATTTGAAAGTGGGTGAGGTGAAAGACTGATGGCCATGGGCTGCAGGTGCCAACTCTGTTGTTACAGCAGGAGACTGCGTGTGAGACAATGTGAACGAACTGGAGGCACTGTCAGCAACCCAATCTACTATCGCCTGTACTTGTTCTGGCCTCACCATTCGTAGAGCCACATTAGGCCCGACCAAATAACGCTGCAGGTTCTGTCGCCTACTCGCACCAGAGAAATGTGCTTCACTTGTGCGTGTAGCTGGCACAGATCGACCTTGTCCTCTCCCTGCAACAGGAACTCCACCAGCAGCACCATGACCTGGGCCATGTCCTTTATTTGACGCTCTCCTCATATTTCTCAAATTTAGGATCTTGCCCTAAATGGGTGTTTAATTAATAGCAGAATAGAATGACAGTATGTAAAGGGTGTATCTCACACGTACAGATGCAGACTAGGCCGCAATTAAAGATTTTTGCCCAAAATGGGTGTTTTATTAATACCAGAATAGAACCACAGTATGTAAAGTGTGTATCTCACACATACAGATCCAGACTAGGCTGCTATTAAAGTTTTTGGCCCAATATGGGTGTTTTGCTAATAGCAGAATAGAACCACAGTATCTAAAGGGTGTATCTCACAATGACATATGCAGCAAAGTCTGCAAAATTAAGTTTTTTGCCCAAAATGGGTGTTTGTTTAATAACAGAATATGACAGCAGTATATAACCCTTAAATTTCACACGTGCAGATGCAGCAAGGGCTGTAAAATTGTGTATTTTGCTTAAAAAGGGTGTTTTATTAATAGAAGAATTGAACCACAGTATCTAAAGTGTGTATCTCAC